>NC_090269.1:67568355-67840855 GCF_040414725.1 Anabrus simplex
GCATGTATCGGACACAATTTAATCTGCGTGGTGTCACATAGCTTCATTGTATCCTTCCCCTCGTTATTTAGAACAACCTCAAGGGTTTTCAGTACCTGGACAGCTTCTCAACGCATTGTGAAGGAGTATTTGCACACATTTCAGGGAAGTCCCTGCCGTTGGGAATGTCTTTCTTTGTAAAGTCTTTTTCACTCGTTTATAGCGACCCCTTTGTTTTCCAGACATGAACCGTATTAAACACGTCTTAAGCAGATTAAATAGAGTTGTTTAGGAATATTCTGAAATATCACACAATGGACGACATCATCGCAGAACCATCATTGAAGAGCGATACAAAATCGATCAATAATGACTCGACCGAGCAAGTTGGCCGTGCGGTTATGGTCGCGCAGCTATGAACTTGCATGCAGGGGATAGTGGGTTCAAATCCAACCGTCGGCAGCGCTGAAGATGGTTGTCTGTGTTTTCTCATTTTCACACCAGCAAATATAGGGGCTGTACCTTAATTAAGGCCGACAATCTTCGATGTGTTACTGCGACGTTAAACAAAGTAGCAAAAACAAAATAAAGCACGAAGTGTTGTAGGCTGTGAGAAAATATTCTAACACGTATCACTAAATGGGAATGAGTTACTGAGTATAGAATGTGGTGAGGTTACTATGTAAAATACTGACCGGAGAATAATGCCCTTTCTGTGATAATGACCGAGATCGATAGCTGCAGTCGCTTAAGTGCGGCCAGTATCCAATAATCGGGAGATAGTGGGTTCGATCCCCACTGTCGGCAGCCCTGAAGATGGTTTTCCTTGGCTTCCCATTTTCACACCTTAATTAAGGCCACGGGCGCTTCCTTCCAATTCCTAGGCCTTTCCTATCCCATCGTCGCCGTAAGACATAGCCAAAATATTAAAAAATCTGTGATATATTCGTTCTTTGTCTTTCTGGTGAGCAATAGGCTTCAATTTACATCGCATTTTGTATCTCACATCAACGTTTCAAACTGTATATAATATTCAAACTTCTATTATTCATATGGTGATTTCGTTCTCTTTTGGAATAATCCGAAGAATTTATTTCCAACTCGTCTTATTTAAAAATAGTTTGTGATAAAAGCTACGCATTGTTCCCTTAAACTTTACTTCCCCATTTAGAAAGCTGTTTATCTGGTACTTGTTTAAATACACTTGTGTTTACATGAGCGTCCACGAAATACTGTATCCCAGAGGTACGCTTGTTGTCTGAGGCTGTCAAGCCTGTGAGCACTGTAGCAGAATCCGGAAGGAGAGAAGCGAAACAACAGAGCAGCTTTTGCAATGCATCCAGTCAATTCAATATTAAACAATCGAGCAGACACACTTCTTGTTTGAGTGGTTATCATTGAACTCTTGTTGTATTTGGAAACTGTTTATTAATTGACTCGTCTTGTAGCTTTTTAATGATTCAATGAAAATCTTCATTTAATTCCAAAACTATCAGATTAACTTTATTTCTAGTAAACTTCACCTTTGCTGGCGAGACCTAGTGTTTACAATGCACTGGGTGTTCTGGTGTGGGCTAGAGTAATTTTGTTACTTTCATTGATCTATCCCAGTCTTATATTTGGCTTTGACAATATGAAAGTGACTGAGGTATGAGAGATGCTAGTAATGCCATTCCTTATGCAGAAAGTTCCTGCTATGAATGGTATGAAAATGTTGCTCATAAGGTCGGTTCGTGCATGCATTTCAGTGGGCTTGGCAGATTGATATGCAACAGCAACTTCTGGCTCGGTGAGGAAAGCAACGGAAAACTACCACACTCCTTATTTCCCTAGTACGCCTCTTCAGTGATGCCTAGACTATCTATGACAGCTGATGGCGGAGCTGTTGAGGATGCAACCAGCCTTCGGGCTGAGGATTGAACATACATATATCTAGTAAACGTTCTAGATTAGACATTAGACAAAGTGGTGGTTTAGAGAGGTATGTGACTGATAATGACTCAGCCTACAATAAAAGTGAGACCACCTTAATTTTCAGGTAAGAAAATCTGACAAGAATAGAGACGAACAATCAGCCTCGGTGAGGAATTATGTCGTGGGAAACGAAGTGAGGTAGCTTTTTTGTTTGTGATTATCATTTAACTTTTATTACATTTGAAAACTGGTTAATAATTTACTCATCGGGCAAGTTGGCCCAGCAGTTAGAGGCGCCTAGCTGTGAGCTTTCATCCGGGAGATACTGGGTTCGAATCCCACTGTCGGCTGCCCTGAATATAGTTTTCCGTGGTTTCCCATTTTCACACCAGGCAAATGCTGGGGCTGTACCTTAATTAAGGCCACGGCCTTTCCTTCCAACTCCTAGCCCTTTCCTATCCCGTCGTCGCCGTAAGACCTATCTGTGTCGGTGCGACGTAAAGCCACTAGCAAAAAATAAAAAAAATAATTGACTCGTCTTATACATTTTTAATGATTCAATCAAAATCTTCATATGCTTCTAAAACTAGCAGATAAAATATACTTTCTTTCCGGTAAACAGCTCGAACCGTAGAGTGCAGGTCTCCTTAACACAGGTTGGCATTACGATCACGATTCGGTGGTATTTTCGGGCACGTAAATTGATTCATGCTAGACAAACTTTCTGAAAACTCATTATCTTCTAAAATCATAACATTGGTTAGTAAATTCAATGACGTTATTATTAAGAGGAGTGGAGAAAATTAAATGTAATTTCTCGTATTTAGAATTCATATTACTGTATTTCTATAATAGCAATATCAGATCAAATGCACAACATACTTGATAGTGCTGGTTGGCAAGCTGCTGGTGTATAGGATGTAGCTCCAACTTCATCCCGGATATTTCCATACCAATGGTTCAGAAGTGACTCTTAAATCAGTACTATCCTCTAGTGGGGAAACTCGTCCCACAGCTGTTGTAACCGGCCTTCAGTATCTATCAGATCGCAATGGAATCGAAGTTCATGTCCGAGTTGATCGAGCATGTGTTCTATCATGGACTCATGAAAGGGTCTTGTGGTCACTCAAGTGCCTCAACATGACACTTACAATCAAATTACGACGTTGCCGTGTTTGGACGAGCATTGTCTTGGTGAAACACTGTACCGGGTTGGTGAATCATAAGATGAAGCGTACAAGGACGCAGGATGTCTCCAACGTAATGCTGCGTCGACAGTCTCCCAGATCACTAACATACAAGACCTGAAGTCATAGTCAGTGTATCCCACTGGCAGGATGCCACCAATAGTGACTGTGTGTTTCTATGTATTATTTCAACGATGCAGAGACAAATTCTGATACTTGAGCCCGTTGTATTGACTAGAAGGCCTTTACAGAGTACGATATCACAAGATGATTGAAGTGTTAAGAAGTATCTTTTTTCTTTTTCTTTTTGCTAGTTGATTTACGTCTCACCGACACGGATAGGTCTTATGGCGACGATGGGACAGAGAAGGGGTAGGAGTGGTAAGGAAGCGGCCGTGGCCTTAATTAAGGTATAGCCCCAGCATTTGCCTGGTGTGAAAATGGGAAACCACGGAAAACCATTTTCAGGGATGCCGACAGTAGGATTCGAACCTACTACCTCCCGAATACTGGATACTGGCCGCACTTAAGCGACTGCAACTATCGAGCTCGGTTTAAGAAGTATCGGCTTAGATGACAAAGATCAGAGGATTATTGCCAATTTACACTGGAATCAGGATGCTTCTTTAAGATCGGGACGGGAGAATACGGTATATGTACGTATTTAATAAGGGGGGGGTGTAAGTCAGGGCTGTATAAAGTCTTCATTACTGTTCAATATCTATTCAAAATATATCTTCAGGGAAGCCCCGAAAAATGTAGAAATAGGAATGCCTTAAAATGGCCAATGGATGAACAACATTCAGTATGTGAACGACGCTGCCGTTTTTGCAGATTAGTCCAGAAAGTTGTCAGTGGCTCATCGATAGAGTAGCATTGACTACCACGAATGCGGTCTTGACATTAATACAAAGAAAACCAAACTTAATGTCAAAAGCAAAACGATTATCCCTACATGGCATCTTGTAATCGACCAGAAACCTGTTGAACGAGTCGGGAAATACACATATATCGTTACCATCGTTGACACATAGAGTGTCAATTATCGCGACGGCACTTCTCCCGACTCTCACACTCCCTTTATTCGGCCTTGCAATTTGGTCGTAAAGCGCGTGGCATTCTTAGCATACCCACTGTAAATAGGCGTGGGACTAAGAGTGTTGATGATCAATGGGATAATTTGGATGAAGTGAAGACTCGCATTAGAATAGCTAGGACTGTGTTCAACAAAATATGAAAACATTTTAAAAGTCGTGAGTTAACATTAGCCACAAAATAGGGATCCTTCATTGTTATGATTTGTTTGTTCTCTATTACGGTGTTGAAACATGGACCTTAACAAAGTCGCTCAATAAAACAATGAGAGGCCTTGGAGATGTGGCTCTGCTGAAGGAGACTAAGAGTGTCATAGAGAGGTGATGTCAAATAAATGCAGAGATCGTTCGTAGGATGAGAAAGGATAAGGAAGTAAAAAGGAGAAAGCTTCTCACAGCATGAAAAAACAAAAGTAGAAGTCATCTACTGTAAAAAAAACTCTGCAAGAATGATAACCGGAAAGAGAGATGTGGGCAGGAGATGAATCTCCTGGTGAAGGAAAAGTCTCTACACAGCATAAGCAGGAAGCGATCTCTTTCCTTCGCACCACCATTTTTGAATACTCTGAACATCTGTAATAATTTAAAATCAAGATTCACAGCTGAACAAGACGGGCGCAAGTCTCCAGTTCATGTATTTAGGTTACTGCACCATTACAACCACATCTATCTCTGCTCTACACCCTATGCATGGGGCGGTGAAGCCGTAATCTGACTGGTGCCATACATGGTGATATGGTTCTTGAAGACACGAAGTGTAGTAGAAGGTCCAATATTTTGTGCGTATGATAGCTACAGATGCCATGAGGTTGCGTAATAATCGTCGCACAATGCGATGATTCTCCCGTGGTGAGGTATGTGGTGGTCAACGAGAATCCGAACGGCGTGTATAGGTGCCTCACAGTTCTTTTGAAGCCTGAATGCTCTACATGTCTGCCAATCACGTGATACGACATTCCCACAATACAGCCCTTATCAAATGCCATAAATTGTGGTACTGCTGTCTAATGCATTTATGTGGTGTACTCTGTAATCGGTGGCCGTTCCTCACTATGTTCGCTGACTGACTAATGCTCCACGCATGCCTCACATCATCGTTGCTATAACCGCGGTTGTCATTCTAGCCGTTACAAACAGTTTCCCAGTACCTGTTGGTATGCACTTGAAGAAAATTACGTCCAAATCGTACCATTCTTCTTCGGTGCTAAACTTATTAACCAGTATGCGCATTTTGTTGAGTTCTTCCAGCATCCATTCTGTAGGAAGAGCCATATCATCATCATCATCATCATCTGTTTACCCTCCAGGTTCGGTTTTTCCCTCAGACTCAGCGAGGGATCCCACCTCTACCGCCTCAAGGGCAGTGTCCTGGAGCTTCAGACACTTGGTCGTGGGATACAACTGGGGAGAATGACCAGTACCTCGCCCAGGCGGCCTCACCTGCTATGCTGAACAGGGGCCTTGTGGAGGGATGGGAAGATTGGATGGGATAGGCAAGGAAGAGGGAAGGAAGCGGCCGTGGCCTTAAGTTAGGTACCATCCCGGCATTCGCCTGGAGGAGAAGTGGGAAACCACGGAAAACCACTTCGAGGATGGCTGAGGTGGGAATCGAACCCACCTCTACTCAGTTGACCTCCCGAGGCTGAGTGGACCCCGTTCCAGCCCTCGTACCACTTTTCAAATTTCGTGGCAGAGCCGGGAATCGAACCCGGACCTCCGGGGGTGGCAGCTAATCACGCTAACCACTACACCACAGAAAGAGCCATATCAATATCCAAAAAAGTATTTTGTTTTACTGATGACATACTTTATGTGCAATAACTGCTGCCCTCCGTCACATAAGCAAGAGGACAATATCAGCTCAAGGACTACATCAAAGTTTATTTTTGTTTATTTCATGTTCGTGTGGCTGTTTTCTTTTTTTTTTCTAGTTGCTTAACGTCGCACTGACACAGATAGGTCTTATGGCGACGATGGGAGAGGAAATGGCTGGGAGTGGGAAGGAATCGGCCGTGGCCTTAATTAAGGTACAGCCCCAGCATTTTCCTAGTGTGAAAATGGGAAACCACGGAAAAAACCGTCTTCAGGGCTGCCGACAGTGGGGTTCGAACCTACTATCTCCCGAATACTGGATACTAGCCGCAATTAAGCGACTGCAGCTATCCAGCTCGGTGTAGCTGTTTCTAGCTGATTGCAGCCCTTGTAAGGCAGCCCCTCCGATGAGGGTGGGCGGCATCTGCCATGTGTAGGTACCTGCGTGTTATTGTGGTGAAGGATAGTGTTATGTGTGGTGTGAGAGTTGCAGGGATGTTCGGGACAGCACAAACACTCAGCCTCCGGGCCACTGGAATTAACCAATGAAGGGTACGCTGACCATTCATCCAACGAGTCGGACTATTATTATTAGTGATTTCAGCCCACTAGGGAGCGCTTATGACTAGTTCTTTTTTGGATACTCGTTTCCGTTCCCAATACCACTTGAGTCCTGTGAAAGTGGTATGCGAGATTCAACAACTTTTAGTAGAGGATAGCCGGCTCCACTGTAGGGCTAGCGTGCCTACCTCTTGCCCGGAGGACCCGGGTTCGATTCCCGTCCAGGTCAGGGATTTTTACCTGCATCTGAGAGCTGGTTCGAGTTCCACTCAGCCTACGTGTTTACAATTGAGAGGCTATCCGACGGTGAGATACCAGCCCCGGTCTAGAAAGCCAAGAATAACTGCCGAGAGGATTCGTCGTGCTGACCACACGACACCTCGCAATCTGCAGGCCTTCGGGCTGAGTAGCGGTCGCTTGGTAGGCCAAGGCCCTTCGGTGCTGTTGCACCATGGGGTGTGATTTGGTTTTGGTAGAAGAGACCACGAATTTACCAATATGGAAAATTTATGACGGTCTGAGACATCAGTATGAGAAATCCCAGTGGAAGCTAAGTCTCTTTTTACTTCACATAGCAACATGCTTTCTGTCTTGTAGCTTTTGATGAGTGAGAAGATCTTCTTCGTCAGCCTAACGTCCTCCATTCTCAGAAGGTGCCCGCAAAACTTTAGCCGCATACGTCACATGCTAGTGTTAGCCGTTTAAATCCGTTGGTACAGTTCAGGGTTCACTTTCAGTCGGTAGGTTCAGTCCGGGACAAATTAATCCATAGGCCTAATATTTACATTCAAATAGTTTTGCGTCCTATCTACAGGAAAACATTTTTATCCTAGCACTATCAATATTTCGTCCTTTTTGTTCAAATTCCTTTAAGAAGTGGAATCTATAGTGTAAGCAGAATTTTCTTTAAGGCAAGTTAAAGATCCATCGTGTTACTAAGGTTTCAAAACGTATTTGATACAATCATTGGTAACATTTTATGATAAAATACTCCAGACTGTGCTATATATATAATTAATGTAATATTAAATAATAAAATCACAACAGCTATAAGGTGATAATAAATTTTAATTTAATATGATTTACGTCCCACTAACCAACGGCCGTAGCTGTGTTCAATCACCGGATCCCGTGAGATCTCCGAAGTTAATCAACATTGGGCGTGGTCAAGATTTGGATGGGTTGCCACGCGCTGTTGGTGGGGGGTAAGGGAATGGAGGAGGGGAAAGGAACTGGCCATCCTACTGTACGTAAACTCCGGCTCAGGCACACCTCTGCGGAGGTTCAGACCTGCCTTCGGGCAGAATACACCCTTACCTTACCTTACCTTACCTTACCTTACCTTACCTTACCTTACGTCCCTCTAACTACTTTAAGGTTTTCGGAGACGCCAAGGTCTCGGAATTTAGTCCGGCGGGAGTTCTTTTACGTGCCAGTAAATTTACCGTCACGAGGCTGTCTTATTTGTCATCATCATCATCATCATCTGTTTACCCTCCAGGGTCGGCTTTTTCCCTCGGACACAGCGAGGGATCCCACCTCTACCGCCTCAAGGGCAGTGTCCTGGAGCTTCAGACTCGTGGTCGGGGATACAACTGGGGAGAATGACCAGCACCTCGCCCAGGCGGCCTCACCTGCTATGCTGAACAGGGGCCTTGTGGAGGGATGGGAAGATTGGAAGGGATAGGCAAGGAAGAGGGAAGGAAGAGGGAAGGAAGCGGCCGTGGCCTTATGTGAGGTACCATCCCGGCATTCGCCTGGAGGAGAAGTGGGAAACCACGGAAAACCACTTCGAGGATGGCTGAGGTGGGAATCGAACCCACCTCTACTCAGTTGACCTCCCGAGGCTGAGTGGACCCCGTTCCAGCCCTCATACCACTTTTCAAGTTTCGTGGCAGAGCCGGGAATCGAACCCGGGCCTCCGGGGGTGGCAGCTAATCACGCTAACCACTACACCACAGAGGCGGACTGTCTTATTGTGCTCCTTCAAATACCACCTGTCTGAGCCAGGACCAAAACTGCCAGCGCGTCTACCGTCTGAACCACTCAGCCCGGAAATAAAAAACTTATTAAAGAAAAGTCTAAGTCAATCCCTCCGATACCATAGTCATCAATTTTTATGCTTCCCTTTCCAACGAAACCAAGAACTCCAGGTAGTAAACGTATGCTACTGGTGTCCTTTTGCAGACGGTCTTCTTTGATTTTCTTCAGACTGACCTCGCAATCATGAAGTATACTGATAATTACTACATCCAATAGACTTAAAATGTGTGAGCTTTGATGGAGTGCGGGTTGCTAGAATATTAATCATATTAATTTTGTTAAGGAGCAGCCAGAGTTACTCATCGACGCATTTCATACTGACGAATGTACGCGGCTCCTAGATCCCGAAACGGGCCCTGAAAGCAAACTCGAATAAATGAACGTGGATTAATATTAGAAACACTTCAGAAAGTGTGTAATATTGTGTTTAGTCCATATAGTTGATCCTTGACGCTCTCATATTTCTTGTATCTAATTCCAGATCAATCTGCAGTAAGTCCTGGTCAAAATGGAAAAGGTGCTGCAATGATTTTCATGTGTATATGTGTGTATAATACTATAATAAGTATGAGTATACTCCAGTTTGTAAAACATAATTTGCATAAACGCTGATTTTACAAGAACCATTTTTAGGCTAATGAAACAAATTTGCAGGCTGAAGGCAGTCGTGCAGAAAAATGAGTCACGAAAAATATGTTGAACACGATACAGTGGTGATAGTGAGATAATTTTAATTTAGAAGTCAAAAATTAGCATTCAAATTTCAAGAGAGGACTATAGCTCTCATAATATTACAGGTACCGTAATGGAAATAGAGGCTGTATATCAACTTAATTTTTAGCACACACTGTACGTTTGCACACCTCTATCTACAAAGTTTCTGCATCACAACGCTAATCAGATAGACTACTCTTTGTAAATAAAATGCTGTGCTTTGAAGATCTAGGACCTGCACATTAGCTGAGGGAATTGTTTGCGTACTAGGTGATTCAGATAATGGAAATTATAATCGCAGCATTAAACTAAGAAAAATACGTTGACACTCAAGGAAATTAGGTTACTACCTTTAATATACCTGTGATTAATATACAGTTACAAACATCGATATGTTTTACAGAATCAGATCTCTAATAATAATATTAATAATAATAATAATAATAATAATAATAATAATAATAATAATAATAATAATAAATGTGTGAAGTAATCGAGCTCGATAGCTGTGGTCGCTTATGTGTGGCCAGTATCCAGTATTCGGAAAATAGTGTATTCGAACCCCACTGTCGACAGCCCTGAAGATGGTTTTCCGTTGTTCCCCATTTTCACCGAGCGAATTGGCCGTGCGTTTAAGGGGGCGCAGCTGTCAGCTTGCATTCGGAAGATAGTGGGTTCGAACCACACTTTCGGCAGCTCTGAAGATTGTTTTCGGTTTTTCCCAATGTTCACGCCAGGCAAATGCCGGGGCTGTACCTTAATTAATGGCCATGGCCACTTCCTTCCCACTCCTAGTCCTTCCTATACCATCGTTGCCATAAGACCAATCTGTGTCTGTGCGACAGAAAAAAGTTATAAACCATTTTTCTGTTTCTAATATTCATTTTTCCACTCCTACATTTCGAATATTTTCCTTAGATTCGATTAACTTATGTTTAATTTTGAAATTTCCATGTCTTCGTTGATTTCAAAAACTACAAATTTTGCCAAAGTTGAAATTTCCAGAAAAGTGTTCCCTACACTGATCATTACTCACCTCTTCAAATGAAAGAAGTAAACGAACGAACCTAGATGATTACGTGACACTAGCAGAATTGTCTCTGAACCTTCCCTTCTCGAGTTCAATAATCCGGGACCTTCTACGGAGCCTGGCGTTAGTAAATTGGCTTTCAGCTCAGGGACTGGAAAAGAAGAATTCTTCATTTAATTACTGTTGAAAAATAGCTCCGTAATAAAGCATCCTTAAGACTCGACGTAGAAAGTTAACTTCATAAGAAAGCGTTGGTTGGTTGCTTACTGATACATGAGTCCTCCGTTGGCATGGCAACGAACTGGAGAAAGTGTGCGGATACTCGCCCCAGTAAAACATAGATAACGACTGATTTGTCACTATATTACTTTGCGTACTCAAGTAAACTTTTAATTTATACCGGTAAAGATCATTACTGACAAACATACTACATTTTAATCCAGACTACAATGACGAACACTGATCGTTCATTTTAAACTACAGAGGAACCTTGGATTGCGAGCATAATTCATTCCGGCAACATGCTCGTAATCGAAATCGCTCGTATATCAAAGCACATTTTCCCATAAGAAACTATTGAAACTCGGATGATTCGTCCACAACACAAAAACATTTATTCGCATAACATTTCTAAAACAAAATACAACGTAAAACATTTAAACTGCACATTACCTTACAATAGAATCATTGTTGGTTGAGGGAGACGAGAGATGACATGAGAAGAGTTACAGTGTAGCACGAATTTCACTAACAGAATCGCTGCTATCGGTTGGCTCATTGAAAGTGTTTTCTTTTCGTGGAACTTTAACGAGGAACCTGTCCAATGACTGTTGCTTTTGCCTCTTTTTGAGGATTTCACGAAAATGTGACATTGCATTGTCATTGAACAGATTCATCTCCTTCTTCCGACCGAATTCCTTTTTAGCCTTATTTTCGTTCACAGGGCCCATCGTTGCAGAACACTTATATCACAGATGACAGAAACAAAACATGTACACTCGTACGGTATTGACTATGCGAGCGAGACACGGCAACTGAAGTCCAGCGCGGGAAATGATTACACACACTTTCCCAGGAAAGAGAGTGGCAGGCGGGGGGGGGGGACAAAGGCACAGGGGAGGTGGAAACGTACGTACACGTGACGCTCGTATTGCGAAACCTCACTCGCTTATCAAGTCACAATTTATTTAAAATATTTGCTCGTCTTGCGAAACACTCGTAGACCAAGTTACTCGCAATCCAAGGTTCCACTGTACTGTATTCTTCGTTCTGCCGGCTGAATTGTACCTGGTATGAAATATTGGAAGACTTTCAAGGCTCTTATACTCTCAGGATCTACCATCATAAACGTTACTTACGAAGCAATCTGTACGCGTGGCGACTAAAATTCCTTACTTATTTTTATGGGAAAATTCCTTAAAATTGGGGTAGTGGGCCTGCGGCGGGAAATCGATGTGACACCTTGCATGTTGCACAGAAATGATTACAGCGCAGAAAACATTACACTTACAGGAATGTTTTATGCATTAATTTAAAGTAGAAAATTAATAATGGCGTGTGGCTTCCGGAGAGGTCTGGTACAGGTCTTTCGATTCGACTCCCTATAGACGACCAGCGCGTCTATGTGGATGGGGCCCTATGTATGTTGGGTATTCAGCCCGAAGCTTGGTTGCATCCTCAACAGGTTCACCATTAGTATGTCATAGATGGCCCAGGTGTCACTGAAGAGGTGTACTAGGGAAACGAGGAGTGAGATAGTTTCCCGTTGCTTTCCTCACTGAGCCAGAAGTTGCTATTGCACATCAGTCTGCCAAGCCCACTGAAATGCATGCACCAACCGACCCTATGAGTGACATTTTCACACCATTCATAGCAGGGACTGGCTGCATAAGGAATGCGATTACTAGCGTCACTCATACCTGAGCCACTTTCATATTGTCAAAGCCAAGTATAAGACTGAGACAGGTCAATGAAAGTAACAATTTTATTCTAGCCCATACCAGAAGATTTAGTGCATAGTAAACACTACATCTTGCCAGCAAAGGCCTGGATGGGGCCCTATCTAAGATGAAATCTAATGCTGAAAAACATCACAAACACCCAACCTCCAAGCCATAGGAATTAACTAATGAAAGACAAAATTCCCGACGCGACGGGAATCGAACCCGAGACCCCTAGAACGAAATGCCAGCATGCTAACCATTTAACCATTGAGTCGGACAAGTAGAAGGATGAATGTACAAGGCATGACCACGGTAGCGAAATGCGCATGACGTCATCACAAGATGGTTGCTCAATGAATGTGTGTTTATGGCGGTCGAATGTTGGATACTGCGCTGTGTAGCTTCAAGTGCACATGTCACGCCGAGACATGTGAGGTGTCATTTGATTCGATTCGACGATATCAATCATTAAACACCGGAAAAAACAACATATAACCGTAAATAAAATTACATTGTAGATTTTGTGACTGAAAATAGACGAAGTTTGGTATACTTCACAAAAATTCCAATTATATGGATAATAAACTGATAAAAACCTATGGGCAATCATTCTGTATTAACACTAACCAGAGAGAGAGAACTGAAGGAGTCCGACACTTCGAATAATGAAGGTATTGACCAAAGAAAGACAAGTCCACGAAGGGCATGAAAGTGAAAGAATTCGTAGGATTCGCATTCCTAACACCGTCGGGGTCGGAAATGAACAAGAGTTGACCAAGGAGGTAGGATAGGAAGGATGAAAGTGAAGAGCCTGCCATGAAGTTCTGCTTTACAAGGGCTGCAACAGGCTAGAAATAGTCACACGAAATTATTATTATTATTATTATTATTATTATTATTATTATTATTATTATTATTATTATTATTATTATTATTATTATTATTATTATTATTATTATTATTATTATTATTATTATTACGCTTATAAGACACACGTTATACTAGTATTTTCGAATAGGTTTCCATGACTTTTGAAGGTGAATAAGTACAAACATATCAAGATAAAGGATGTATTATCTGCGCACCTTTTCTGGATAGATTTGCACCCTAGTGCTGAATTGGTCGACCTCGGCAATCTTCGAGATTCGTACTGACAACCTTTGAAACACAAACTATGAATCGCTTATGCATCGCTGTGCGACATCTGGCGTACCCTTTACGTACTAGTACTGTTGTTATTTACGCAGCAAAGCCGAACTATAGAATTCTCTCCAGGAATAAGATTCGCATCGAGAAATGTTATAAAATGTTATATAATGTGTGTGTGACACAGTTGTTGGCTTAAGATTAGAAAGGTTTAGCAAAATTCATATCGATCGATCATATTATCGATTCAATTCTGATTTCATTTCGATTCAGTTGGCAGTACTACTGGAACCGGAATTGCTCCCCCTTACTCCTCAAACCCGTGCACAAATCTATCGATAAAAAGTGCGCAGATGATATGTAATGTAACTGTAAAGCCATACGCTCAATAAATAAACTCTCTTTATTTCAAAATCACTCCTGTATTATTCCGTATAATCTCCGAAGTTATTAATGGATTTGACATTGCGTAAAATTACTATGTTCCTTCTTTGTTTCCTTGACGACAGAAGGTGGTATCCTGTTCGCTGAGCACCTTATACTGACTCATGTCTGTTCTCCCGTGTAATTTCATCAATGACCTTCACAGTCATTCGACCGTCCACAAATTCTCGGCACCAATTCCACACTTGTTGAATAGACATGGCTCTCTCTCCGTATACGGACGCGATCCTCTTATGAGTGTTGACAGCTTTCATGTTTTCCTGCATAAAACATCAAACCTCCTCCCATAACAACTCATTCAATAACCGGCATTTTGCAACTTCCACTGCGTCAAGATTATAGTTTAATGAACAGCTCACTTGTGCACTATCTATTGGCTTGACTACAAACTAAGTAAGTTGGAACAGTTTTCGTTTCCTTCTTCAGACCAATAAAATAGGAAGATTTTATTTTTGAGTTACACACGTAAATGGAACTTCCGGTTCTACTTACTCCTCGTTTCTATTTTAAATATTAAAATTCTGTCCTTCTTTCTTAATCTGTTTACCCTCCAGGGTTGGTTTTTCTCTCGAACCTCGAGGGATCCCACCTCTATCACCGCAAGGGCAGTGTCCTGGGGCGTGAGACATTGGGTCGGGGGATACAACTGGAGAAAAAGACCAATACCTCGCCCAGGCGACCTCACCTGCTATGCTAAACAGGGGCCTTGCGGGAGATGGGAAGATTGGAAGGGATAGACAAGGAAGAGGGAAGGAAGTGGTCGTGGCCTTAAGTTAGGTACCATCCCGGCATTTGCCTGGAGGAAAAGTGGAAAACCACTTCCAGGATGGCTGAGGTGGGAATCGAACCCACCTCTACTCAGTAGACCACCCGAGGCTGAGTGGACCCCGTTCCAGCCCTCGTACCAATTTATCAAATTTCGTGGCAGAGCCGGGAATCGAACCCGGGCCTCCGGGGCTGGCAGCTAATCACACTAACCCGTACACCACAGAGGCGGATCAATTTCTATACACTAGATTGAGATCACTGGATTGAAATCCAAACTTCTCCACAGTATTCATATTGAGTAAAGGTATCTCGCGCTGTTGATAGTGATTCCTACGTCGGATGGAGACGTTAAGCCTTGGTGTAATTTGATAGGAGTAGGCTATCTGCCGACATTGCGTTTCCCCCTTTCTTTACTTCATTAATATTTATGGTGTAGGTTGAGTAAACCTTAGTGCCTTGGCTAGGCTGTCACTTCCAGATATGTATTTTCCGATCAGGGAAACTACACAGTCGGCATGAAAACCGCTCACAAGTACATCTCACAGAACTTCGAGTATTGGATCTTTTATTTTCATAAGGCTCTGCGTATTTGTCTCGTAAATGCCTCATCGTCCTCATCTGTAGTGTAGTGGTTAGTGTGATTAGCTGTCACCGCCGAAGGCCCACGGCTCTGCTACGAAATTTTAAAAGTGGTACGAGGGCTGGAAAGGGGTCCACTCAGCCTCGATAGGTCAACCGAGTAGAGGTGGGTTCGATTCCCACCTCAGCCATCCTCGAAGCAGATTTCCGTGGTTTCCCACTTCTCCTCCAAGCACTGCCGTTTCCTTCCTCCTTCACTGTCTATCCCTTCCGAACTACCCAAACCCCCATATGGACCCTGTTCAGCATAGCAGGTGAGGACGCCTTGGCGAGGCACTGGTCTTCCTCCCCAGTTGTATCTCTCCGATCCAAAGTCTTACGCTCGAGGACACTGACCTTGAGGCGGTGGAGGTTGGATCCCTAGCTGAGTCCGAGGGAAACCCCGCCGTAAAGGGTAAACGGATTAAGAAAAGAAGGCCATATGTAAAATCTCCTCTATTTTCTGGTTGCCTGGAAAAGAAGGCTTAATGGCTCTCACTTTTTGGGACAAAATAAAATACGTAATCTTGTCCAATCTAATGTGTATTGAAAGTTATCCGATGATGATTAAGAAAACGATTTAGATCGAAATTCACGGTCACTTGACACGCTTAAAAGTTGAAAAATTCGGCGTAGCACGGTAAATCAACAGATAAGTGAAACATGTTAGTATGAGTCTTAGAGAAATAATTCCCTTCTTTAATAATTATTTATCCTATCTCGCCCCTTGCATGACCATTGGGATTTCAAGCAGTGCTAACATGACTGTCTACCCCGGACACACATAATCTCTAATCAGTCATTTCCACTAAAGACAATAGTTACTGGTGCAGTCCTCCATGTTCGTGGGAATGCTCTAAAATGACACGTGGTATGGTCACTAATTATGTGATTTGTGCTGCGTGCATTTCACGGCTTAGTCAGTGAGGCGCGCACATCGTCAGTGAACCATGCACTGCTAGAGCAAACAACCCGCATTACACACACACACACACACAAACACACACTTTCACCCGATACAATTTTACAATATTCTAATTGCGTGTTTAATAGTTTAATGTCCCCTGCAGCAATCACTCTCAAATTACTAATGTGCTGAAAGATGCAACCATATTATTATTATTATTATTATTATTATTATTATTATTATTATTATTATTATTATTATTATTATTATTAATTTATACAGTATATGTATATATTATGAAAATATGAACGTTCAGTGAAGTTCGTCATTTTACGAGGCCTAATACATGTATGTTCAGTCTTCAGCCCTAAGGCTGGTTGGATTCTCAACAGCTCTGCCATCAGCTGTCATAGATGGCCTAGGCATCACTGAAGAGGTGTACTAGGGAAATGAGGAGTGAGGTAGTTTGCCGTTGCTTTCCTCACCGAGCCAGAAGTTGCTATTGCATATCAGTCTGCCAAGCCCACTGAAATGCATGCACCAACCGACCCTATGAGCAACATTTTCACACCATTCATAGCAGACACTGGCTGCAGAAGGAATGGCAGTACTAGCATCGCTCATACCTCAGTCACCTTCATATAGTCAAAGCCAAGGATAAGACAGAGACAGATCTATGAAAGTAACAAAATTGCTCTAGCCCATACCAGAAGACGTAGTGCACTGTAAACACTAGGTCCTGCCAGCAAAGGCACTGTCTAATACATATGAACGACAATCTTTTAATAACTCCTCTTTATATTCATGGTTTTCGGAAAAGAAATGCAACTACTTTTCTTCACGATTCACTTCTTTGCCACTGGAAAATGTATTTCCACTTAATTATTTTTTCCGTGGTGGTGGTGGTGGTGGTGGATATTGTTGTTTTAAGAGGAAGAACACCTAGACAATCATCCTCTGCAGAACACTAATCTGAGAGAAAAAATCGAAGGGATCCGACACTTCGAAAAATGAGGGTATTGGTCAAAGGAAGAAAAAGGCCACGAAAGGCGTGGAAATAAAAGACTCCCTGGGCCTCGCCTGTTTTAATATCGTCGGGGTCGGAAAAGAACAGGAGTTGACGAAAGGAAGTTAGATAGGAGCCTGGCATAAGTAATTGGAAGCAATGCCAGGACTCGGTTAAGGGCGTCGCGGTCCCCAACACACGCCCCCAAGTTAAGAGCCCTCGTGCTCCCTTTTATTCACCTCTTACAACAGCCAGGAGATACCCTGGGTTTTATTCTATTATTATTTATTGTAAAAGAATGTTCAATAGAGTTCATCATTTACCTCCTTTACGAGGTCTATTACAGATGAACGACAACCTTTTACAAGCTCATCTTTAAATTACTGGATACCGAAACTGACAGGCAATTATATTTCTTCATCATTCACTTCTTTGCCACTGTAAATATTATTCCTACTTAATTATTTTCGGGGAACCAAACATGTTATTCACAAGGTGACAAGTCTAGACTAATGATTGTGTATAAGTGGGCATTGCATAGCAGCAACTGCAGTACCAGTGTTGGCCTTTCTCTCGTCATGAAAAATCAGGGTGCTGTACATCAGAATTTTGAATGTTTTATAGTGATACGCCTCTCTCTCATATTTCACGAACACGTATTCACGTGTCGTCGCGAAGAATATCTTAAACTCTCTTACGACGCAATGCTGGTTCTGGTATGTCATGCGTGAAACAGGCTGGGAGTTACTTCTCGATCTGTACGAAAGAACTTTATCAAACTTGCACTTGAAGCTTAGAAAGTACATTAGTACCGAAATCTACGCAAAGTGTATGTACTTGTAATGACCTTCATGCGTGAAAAAACTGAATAATTATGCGTTGCGTAACAGATCATGAACCTGTTGCTCATCACTCATCCTGATAACAATAAGAGAAGCGGCTGTTGAAGCAAGTATGCGGAGTAGACACTCATAAGTACTCTTACCAACTGTGCACTGTTGCAGTATTATTTATTGAACATCATTGCGACAACAGAAATATGGCAGGTCTAGTGAAAAAGACCATGCATTAGAGAGCGTTGTATTACACCACGCCAGTTTAAAAATCCACATTCATATTTGAAAAACATTTATGTACGAGATTACACGATACAATTATTTAATTAATACATTTTTAACAATCCCTTTCTCCTTTCTTAAATAATAATAATAATAATAATAATAATAATAATAATAATAATAATAATAATAATAATAATAATAATAATAATAATAATAATAATAATAATAATAATAATAATAATAATAACGCCAGGATGAGTGAGACGATTGAGGCACTGGCCTTCTGACCCCAACATGGCAGGTTCAATACTGGCTCAGTGCAGTGGTATTTGAAGGTGCTCAATACGTCAGTCTCGTGTCGGTAGATTTACTGGTTCGTAAAAGAACTCCTGCGGGGCAAAATTCCTGCACCTCGAAATTTCCGAAAACAGAAAAGGGATTTTTTTTACAATTTTTTTTATGTCCCGCCGACATAGATAGGTCTTATGGCAACGATGGGATAGGGAAGGCCTAAGAGTGGGAAGGAAGTGGGCGCAGCCTTAATTAAGATACAGCCCCAGCATTTGCCTGGTGTAAAAATGGATCACTATGGAAAACCATCATCAGGACTGCCGATAGTGGTGTTCGAAATTGCTATCTTCTGGATTCAATCTCCCAGCTGCGCGCCCCTAACCGCACGGCCAACTTACCCGCTACCAAAAAAGTAGGTAGTGGGACGTAAAGCCAATAACATTATTATTATTATTATTATTATTATTATTATTATTATTATTATTATTATTATTATTATTATTAATCGTAGTAGTATTGTATGGCCTCTGCAATTGTGCACAAGCACTTTCATTAGACACTATTTAAGCTGCCTCCGCATCATTTTCTAAGTTACGATTTCCTCTACGAGATATGGCTGAGTTTTACAGCCGAATGACCTTCCTGATTCCAACGCCTTGTGGGTCACTATTGTTTGTTTCTGTGGTGGTAAGTAGTGCGGGTATTGAATGTAAATGACGTTCAGTTTATTAGGAATTAATGGAAACATCTCGTCCCCGAGCCAGAAGAAGTGTTTAACCTTTTTTTACTAATTGTTTTACATCGCACCGACACAGATAGGTCTTATGGCGACGATAGGACAGGGAAGGGCTAGGAGTGGGATGGATGCAGCCGTGGTCTTAATAAGGTACCGCCCCAGCATTTGCCGGGTGTGAAAATGAGAAACCACGGAAAACCATTTTCAGGCCGCCTAAAGTGGGGTTCGGACCCACTATCTTCCGAATACTGAATACTTTCCGCACTTAAGAGTCTGAAGCTATCGAGTTCGATGCCAGAAAAATTAACCATATGCAGTTTAATTTCTGAATGCTTTGGTATTTTCAGATGATGTGGTGATTTGGGGAAAGGAGAAAAGGAAGTACATAGGAGGTTGGACATTTGGAATGAAAACCTGGAGGAGTTTGGAATGGTAATTAGCAAAAAGAAAACTGTAGTCATGCACTGTGTAAAAGAGAAAAAGGAAAGCCAAGTGAACATAGACGGAGAACGGTTAGATAATGTATAGCAGTTTACGTATCTGGGTAGCATTATTAATGGAAGTAATGGAATCAAACCTGAAATTAATAACAGACTAATTAAGGTGCAACATTTTATCATCAAGTGTGAGAGCTTTCATGGGATGGCGAAGTATCCAAGAGAACTAAATTAACATTATATAAACAGTATTTCATACCAATTGTAACATACGGACTAGAAACGGTGGTAACTAATAAGATACAAGATAGTAAGATCCAAGCAGTAGAAATGAGATATTTAAGAACATCAATTAGAAAGACAGGAAGATATAGAATTCAAAATAATAAAACAAGAGAAGTGCAAAATATAGAACCGTTAGTACAGAACATACAGAAAGCAATACTGAGGTGGTTCGGACATGTAAAAAGAATGGGAAATGAACGGGTAGCAAGAAGGGAATTGGAAAGAGAAGTTAAGGAAAAGAGACCAGTTGGAAGACCAAGAAGAAGGTGGATGGATCAGATTTGGAAGGACATTAGAGAAGCTGGATTGGATGCGGCAGAAGTAAAGGAGCAGGAAAGGTGAAAGGACAGAAAGGAGTGGAGGAGGCTTGTTTACCACACTCGGGCGACTGGAGAGGGACATTAATGATGATGATTTTAATTCCTTGGCGCGGCCAGGAATAAAACACGTGGCCCTGTGAACTGAAGACCTGTACGCTAAATATTAAGCCAAGAAGATAGACCTCTTCCTTTTCTCGTCTAAGGAATAAAATCTTTATTACAGATAAATGTTACCTACGTTTAAGTACGATAATCGTTGTTTAAAGGACTTCCTTCATTGATTTACGCTACATAGAACAATGACTCGTTATTTTACCAATATTTCATGCATGAGAGCACGATGGTGAAAAATTTTCTTCAAATCATACACAGGGGAGAGTATCATTCTTGATGTTCTTAGAATATTTGTCATGACAATCCAGTAATATTTCGAAGAAAAAATGAAATAGCGTATGGCTTTTAGTGCCGGGATTGTTAAAGGACAAGTTTGGCTAGCCAGATGCAGATCTTTTGATTTGACGCTCATAGGCGACCTGCGCGTTGTGATGAGAATGAAATGGTGATGAAGACGACACATATACCCCGCCTCCGTACCACCGGAATTAACTAATTATTGTTAAAATTTCTGACCCTGCTGGGAATCGAACCAGCGACCCCTCTGACCAAAGATAGCGCGCTAACCATTTAGCCATGGAGCCGGACTATTTCTAAGAAATTTACCATTACATAAATTTCTAAAACTACGTCATTCCCTATATGATATTTGTCCGAAGAGCATTGTGAAGACTTGGAACTACAAACTGATTCTTCTTTTCAAGTATGAGAGATCTAACGATGTCAGGAAGGGTGTGAGAGAGTAAATCTACTAGAGATATTGCGATGATCGAGTAGTGGAGTTGCAGCCATCTGGTAGCTGTTGCACAACTTGCAGATGCTGAGGACTTGTGTTACAAAAGGTCATGGGCGTTCCAGTCTCTCTCAGCCGTCAGAGGTCGTGAAATCAATACTAGGCAGCAGTAGCGGGCTGCGCTGTGGTCTCAGGGGGCCATGATCGGTTAATGGCCGGCTGTAATGGAAACATATCTTTCCTGCCACCTACAGAAGTGTTATCTTTAGCACTGTTAGAGAACCTCGAAAGAGCAGTCGGTTCCTTGTAATTCAATTTAACATGACCAACATCGCGAAAATTTCGATCTGCTCTTCTGTCAAGATGAAAATGTCATGTCTTTTTGGAGTTCTAATTTATAATTTGCTCTGGAATGTTAGTCATTGTATAAAGTCAATTTCGTGAATTGGTTAGATGTATTTTCACTGGTATTTCCAACAGTCAAAGTAAGCTGCCACCCTTGCCCAGGATTTAGCATGCCAGATTATTGTCGGTTGTTCCAGGTTGAAATTCCAGATATTTAAGAGTGGTTCCATAGTCTAAAACATCATCCAGTTGGCCTTGGAATCATAACTGGAAGGAGAAATCCAACTCTCAGCTATCCTAAAAGAAACAAGAATTTTTCTTCATTCCCCACGTGGCCCCAGGTAAATACCGGACGAATTCCTGCTGAAAAATAACTTAAAATCTGATACATTTTCAGTCGTATGAAATTCCACATAATTACTGACTGGCGATTTTCGCACCCTAAAATACTAAGCGTGATGCATAAATGCATGTATTTGTTTATTAGTTCTATTCTATTCTGAGCGTCACGATCCCTTGATCAACATTCCTCCATGTTGGACGGTTTTGCTGTCATTTACATATAAGGAGCGTTGTCCTTACAAATCTAACTACTTCAGGTCCAAGTGTAGGATCTTATTGGAAAAATTTAGCCTCCCTGTTTGTGTGCGGATAGTATTGATCCCTCCCTGCAAAATTAATTTTTATTTCTTTATATCCTGTTAACAATGCCTAGAAGCAGTCAACAATCAGTTCCACAACAAAGAAACCCTTCCACGGCCGCTTCCTTCCCACTGCTAGGCCTTTCCTATACCATTGTCGCCATAAGACCTATCTGTGTCAGTGTGACGTAAAGCCAAGTGCAAAAAAAAGAACTATTTACATTTTACTCCATGTGGCCAACAATTCTGTAAGTAAAGAAACAGGCTCACAGTACTTAACGCCCACTCGTGTTTAAATGCTTCTGTACCTCCTTCAGACGGTAACATTTAGCAAACCAACTGCACCACTCGTCGCCATTGTTAGTAACAATAAATACAATTCACAGCCTTTTATTTCAAATACACTGACTGACAGAGCAAATGCAACACCAAGAAGGAGTGGTCAGAACTTTATGCCAATTGCAGGGTAGACTGACGTCACTGAGGTATGCTCATGATGTGAAATGCGCCGCTGTGCTACGCACGTAGCGAACGATAAATGGGACACGGCGTTGGCGAATGGCCCACTTCGTACCGTGATTTCTCAGCCGACAGTCATTGTAGAACGTGTTGTTGTGTGCCACAGGTCACGTGTATAGCTAAGAATGCCAGGCCGCCGTCAACGGAGGCATTTCCAGCAGACAGACGACTTTACGAGGGGTATGGTGATCGGGCTGAGAAGGGCAGGTTGGTCGCTTCGTCAAATCGCAGCCGATACCCATAGGGATGTGTCCACGGCGCAGCGCCTGTGGCGAAGATGGTTGGCGCAGGGACATGTGGCACGTGCGAGGGGTCCAGGCGCAACCCGAGTGAAGTCAGCACGCGAGGATCGGCGCATCCGCCGCCAAGCGGTGGCAGCCCCGCACGCCACGTCAACCGTCATTCTTCAGCATGTGCAAGACACCCTGGCTGTTCCAATATCGACCAGAACAATTTCCTGTCGATTGGTTGAAGGAGGCCTGCACTCCCGGCGCCCGCTCAGAAGACTACCATTGACTCCACAGCATAGACATGCACGCCTGGCATGGTGCCGGGCTAGAGCGACTTGGATGAGGGAATGGCGGAACGTCGTGTTCTCCGATGAGTCACGCTTCTGTTCTGTCAGTGATAGTCACCGCAGACGAGTGTGGCGTCGGCGTGGAGAAAGGTCAAATCCGGCAGTAACACTGGAGCGCCCTACCGCTAGACAACGCGGCATCATGGTTTGGGGCGCTATTGCGTATGATTCCACGTCACCTCTAGTGCGTATTCAAGGCACGTTAAATGCCCACCGCTACGCGCAGCATGTGCTGCGGCCGGTGGCACTTCCGTACCTTCAGGGGCTGCCCAATGCTCTGTTTCAGCAGGATAATGCCCACCCACACACTGCTCGAATCTCCCAACAGGCTCTACGAGGTGTACAAATGCTTCCGTGGCCAGCGTAATCTCCGGATCTCTCACCAATCGAACACGTGTGGGATCTCATTGGACGCCTTTTGCAAACTCTGCCCCAGCCTCGTACAGACGACCAACTGTGGCAAATGGTTGACAGAGAATGGAGAACCATCCCTCAGGACACCTGTACCTCGACGTGTTTCTGCGTGCATCGCCGCTCGCGGTGGTCCTACATCCTACTGAGTCGATGCCGTGCGCATTGTGTAACCTGCATATCGGTTTGAAATAAACATCAATTATTCGTCCGTGCCGTCTCTGTTTTTTCCCCAACTTTCATCCCTTTCGAACCACTCCTTCTTGGTGTTGCATTTGCTCTGTCAGTCAGTGTATTAAAAGAAACAGATGAAGATATAGCAGGAGGTGGGTACAAAATATCTCCCCCCTTTCCCGGTTGGTATTCCTAGGGTTAATACCAATGAACTCAGACAACAAACTATAACGCCCATATCCGATTGGTACATGGCTCAAATTCAACTTCAGCACTCCGAATAGTTTGAGAAACATTTTCAGTTAGCAATAGAATATACTTTTCTCAACGATTCTGAGCGGAATCCCTTGCTTGCTCCCTAGTATGTAAAGTTTCATGTTAGCTCATACAGTCGTGCATTAAAGTCTGCACACGCCCTAAAAATAACACTTCAAGACAAAAGCAGTCAAGAAAATATTATGTATTCACTTTCTGTGTCATAAACAGACATGGTACAAACTGAAACACAGCATATATACTGCATAATTAATAATAGTTCCATATACTGACAACTTCAGTACACAAATGAACACCGATTAAGTACAAATGTCAACATACCATGTTCACTTTCATGACGATTTAATATTTTGTATTGCCGCCTTTTGCTTCGATCACAGCTTCCAAACGTCGAGGCATATATTCCACCAACACTTTTGTGTCCGCAGATGAAAAGTTACTCCACACTTTCACTAAGGCCGCTTTCGGATCATCTTTGCTTTTGCTGTTGTATTGCTTTATCCTTCGTAGTTCTCCCCAAACATTTTCAATTGGATTGATGTCTGGTGACTGGGGAGGCGAATGCAACTCTTTTGGTACATTGTAAAGTAGCCATTCTTTTCCGACAATGGCCGTATGCTTGGGGACATTGTCATGCTGAAACACCCAGTCTGTTCTTAGTGCCAGTTCCTCCGCAATTCGTTTCAAATTCTCCTTTAAGATGGTGAGATACTTCCATATATCCATAACGTCCTCAGGAAATATTAAATTCCCAACGCCAGATCAAGACATGCAACCCCACACAAGAATATTTCCATCACCATGCTTCAAGGATGGGACAAGATGTTTCTTCTTTTATCTTTAATTCATTTTTGCCCCACCTTTTGCTCTGCAGCACACTGGAAGATGTCGACCTTACTCTCATCGGTGAAAAGCTCTGTATTTCAAAATATGGAAAATTTACTTCGATGCAGAGGTGCAAATTCTAAGCTCTTTTGTTCATTTACATTGCTCAAAAACGGTTTTTCCTTGCTGTTCTACTGCAAAACTCATGATTAATCAGAAGTCTTCGTACTGTGATGGGATGAACAATAATGCCACTAGTATTTGCGACATCTACCGCCAATTCCGTATCTGTAATTATGGGATAGGCATTCACTTTTCTAATGATGTGTCGGCGTTCCTTGTCAATTAATTTTGGTGGTCGTTCACATCTAGCTTAGTTTTCTACACGTCCTCGATCATTATAGTTTATTATTACGGTTTGGACGAATACATGGCTCCGTCTAACAATTTCCCCAATTTTTCTCAGTGATAAGGCCTTTTAACTGAGTTCAGTGATATTTTTCCTCGCCTCCACTGGTATTTCGGTTCTTTTAGGGTCCATGTTTCGCGATCGAATTCTGTATTGCAATACACATCTATTGTATCAACAAACCGCGCAATTTTCACAGTGTTTACTGCAACATCTCTCGTACAGTTGGCGACAAACTCGAAGTGTATGTTGATTTCTGTGCCACAGCAAACACGCACTGTTGAGTCTATCACGCTTGGCGTGCACGATACTGGTCTGACGACCTTGGTTTAGCTTATGTTGTTGTGAACGTGGACGCAGGCATAGAATTGCACGTACACCTCTGTGCATCCGGGGTCGTACACAACATGCTACAAAGTGGGGGTGTATGTAGACGTTAGTGTCCCATTGTATGCTCTTATTTTCTCGTCAAATACGCCACCAGTATTCATGACCGCGAGTCTATAGGCATTACATCATTAAGAATCAGGTAAGTTACTGATTCTGTATAGACCGAGCTCGATAGCTGCAGTCGCTTAAGTGCGGCCAGTATCCAGTATTCGGGGGATAGTAGGTTCGAACCCCACTGTCGGCAGCCCTGAAGATGGTTTTCCGTGGTTTCCCATTTTCACACCAGGCAAATGCTGGGGCTGTACCTTAATTAAGGCCACGGCCGCATCCTTCCCACTCCTAGCCCTTCCCTGTCCCATTGTCGCCGTAAGACCTATCTGTGTCGGTGCGACGTAAAACCAATAGCAAAAAAAAAAAAAGCATTACATCATTAAGAATCAGGTACTGATTCTGTATAGAAGCTAAGTAAATACATTTCAAGAGCATATGGACTGATATTTCTACAGATTAATGCAGACATTCTTCATGGTGCCGTAATTTGTTTCTGAGTGAAAGAATGTATTCAAGGGTTGGACTGGCAATGCTATGTGCGCCTGTGTGGTAGACAACCAGGATTGCAGGAGTCGATGAACAAATTGACATGGAGTCCCCTGTGCTCAGGATAGCTGGGGCAATGGCTCTCTTGCCCCACTGGGGTCTCACCGTTGCCTTCGACAAATCATTTCCTTTCTGAAAATATTTTTTTAATTACAGGTTCTAGATAAAAATACTTATAATTTGCAGCCTGATTACGTATTATTAGTTCCTGATTTGTAACTCGCTACCTTTATCCTCTATAAGTATTACAAATATGTTGTTAAATTGAAATTACTCTCATTCCTCCGGTTTTCTTGCTGCAATAATTGCTTTCAGTGAGACAACAAAAAACTTCTGTTGTCTTTGATAATATCCTAGAAGTAGCATTCCATCTCTCCGCTGAATGATACGTTGTAAGATGATATTAGATGTCTCACTGGTAGTCGTTCTGTTGAATTTGATTTATCCCCTTTGTAAATGAGCTATCCTTCCCAATTCTAACGAACGGGATAAAAACTAATTTTCTACACGCGTTTCCTTCTATCCCTTATTCTATATCACTGCGGATAGAAATGAAATACAGTCATTAAAGACTAGTACATGCACAATTACGTCAAGGTAGTAGTAGTAACAACACTTCGTAATGTGTCGGGATAAGGGGCTCAGATGGTTGAGGCTTTGGCCTTCGGACCCAAACGTGGCATGTCCCATCCTGGCTCAGTCCGGTGGTAATTGAAGTTTCCCAAATACTTTTATCTCCTGTCGGTAGATTTAGTGGCACGTAAAAGAACTCATTCGGGACAAAATTTCGGCACTTCGGCGTCTCCGGAAACCGTCAAAAGTAGTTATTTTGACGTAAAGAAATTAACATTATTATTATTATTATTATTATTATTATTATTATTATTATTATTATTATTATTATTATTATTATTATACTTCGTAATGCCTACGTACATAGCATATTCTTATTTGTTTAGGGGCAAATTCTAGAGAAGAAGGAAGTAAAATGAAATTATACATTGTTAATTAGCCAACAAAATTATTAATTTGTACTATCTGATCCTCATAATTCCACATACCATGTTACTAATTTCTGGAGGGGAAAGTTGTATGTCTTGCAATGAACAGTGCTCCTTTTCCTTTTAACAAAGAAATACCAAGATTACCTATCCCACGGTATGTTTATAAAGGAATGCTTCTGTAATTCGCAGGTGTTCTGCAAGCTACTTCATATCAGTCTAAATTTTTTAAATGTGGTTGTGACGTGTTTACTGTTTATCTCAGTTACTTGCTCGCTATGTTGTCAATCTGTTATGTCATGAAAATGTTCATTCAAATCACCCGTTAGTATTGTGTGTGTGATTAAAGAGTTGTCGCGTACGTTAAATTTGAAGTGATGCTTGTACTAAGGGATCGCATGCTCGATTTGAAATACAGTAGTAACAGCAGAGGTTTAGGGGGTCTTGAAATGATTTTAGGCTCAGACTTTGAAAGCAGTTAAAACAGAAATTACTTTCTGTCAAAGACTGGAGCCACGGCTTCCTCGTCAAACAAACAACACGTGCCTTCAATGCATTTACAGTACAGTGCTTTAACACAGTATGGCTCAATCCAGGGTTAGCGAGCCTCCATCTCGCACAGAGGCCATGGGTGCGATTCCCGGCCAGGTCAGGGACTCTCATTTGGACCTGATTGCTGGTTCACCGAGCTCGATAGCTGCAGTCGCTTAAATGCGGCAAGTATCCAGTATTCGGGAAATAGTGGGTTCGAACCCCACTGTCGGCAGCCCTGAAGATGGTTTTCCGTGGTTTCCCATATCCACACCAGGCAAATGCTGGAGCTGTACCTTAACTAAGGCCACTGACGCTTCCTTTCCATTCCTAGGCCTTTCCTGTCCCATTGTCGTCATAAGACATATCTGTGTCGGTGCGACGTAAGAAAAACAATAGATTGCTGGTTCGACTCATCCTACGTGACAAAAATTGAGGAGTTAACTGATGGTGAGATAGTGGCCCAGTCAAAAAGTCAAGAATCATGGCCGGAGAGGATTCGTCGCCCTGACACGTGATAACCTCGTACTCCGCAGCCTTCGGGCTGAGTAGTGGTCACTTAGTAGGCCAAGGCCCATCGAGGTTCTAATGCCGTGAAGTTGGATTGTTATTTCTTGCTTGTTGTTTCTGACACAAAATGCCTCGTCTACATTTACAAATTTTGAAATTCTGAATTAAAACGTACATTCAGAAACATTCCTAATATGTCACAGTTTATGCAGTCCAAATCAAGAATAGATTTTTGTATTTTTAATGCTGAGCATGATTAATTTTTATTAAGCACAATCTACATACATCATTCGATACGCAAATTATGAGGTACCTAAAAGAATTCCGACAGACTTTGGCAAATGTTCTGAGAGGTTGCGTTCTGTTGACCTAGTTCATTAGATGGTATGGGAAATATTATTCAACCTAAACCCAACCTCTAGGAAATCGATAATAATTCCCAAGAAGAATTGTGATTAGTTAATAAGCAACTACGGGTTTCACAGTAACTCACGCGTTTCAGACGACATTCCACAACGCAAGTTACGAAGTTCTGATGAGGCATCTCGTGTTAGTCAAGTGGATCTGCTCTCAGACCATCGCTTCTCTCAAGTACCAATCCTTTCCTTTCTTTTTCCTCATTCCAACTTAGTGATCTATATAACATCGTACTACTAAGACACCATACGTTTTAACTAATAATGGCAAGTAGTATTTATTGAACCTTACAGGCCTTCGCCCAATACAGTGTTCAAATCCATAATAGCCTAAGCAAATACAGAATGTGTAAATTCCCCTGCTTACGAAAAATGACAAAATGATAATTAGATTGAACAAAACAATATAGTATTTGGAAACAAATTGCCCACGGTCAACTCTCTTCCGAAGAGCCATTAGCCCTGGGAATAAATCTAATCTACAGTCATAAATGCGGTAATAGGTTAGATTGCAAACTAATTTGGTTAGTAGGAAATGCCGGCCACCCGCTCTTCCATAATGTAGAAAGTGTAACATAAATTACAGGGGTTCTGATGGGCTGTACCCCCAATTTATGCAATCCCCATAGCATAATCGTTCTGAAGGTAGACTATACTTGCTTCTCGCTTGCATTCTAACCTATTAGTGCATAAAATTTTGGGCTCTAGTTATAAATAATGAACAAGCTATGATAGGTATAGTGGGGCCCTCTACGCAGTGATCACTGCCCGGTGGAGCCTGTTGTATTCGGTGATACCCATTGAATTGCGAGGCTACTCACGATAATAGTAATAATTTTTAAGTTATAATGAGATTTCTTCCCTCCAACATGAGTATCTCAGATGGTCGAGCGCTGTCTCTCTAAGCCCATGTTGGTGAGTTCAAACACAGTCTCAGTCTTGAATATGTTATAAAACGTGTTAGAAGATTTAGCGTAAACGAACTTCCTCTGGACTAAATTCCGGCTTCTCAGCGTCTGTGAAAAGTGTAAAAGTGGCAGTGAGACAAGAAACCAATAAAACTATTATTTACTATTGATATACCATAATGATAGGCTACATTTTTTGCATTTGGGGATTTAATGTACGGTGTATGTATCAATTTGCATTGCTGCTCAGGAAATATAAGAATCTGAGATTTAGGGGGAAAATGTCATTTTCTTTACTATAAGTTTAATGTCAGATTTTCTCAGTTAAGTCTTCAGTGACATTAGGGTTAAATAGAGCTAGGACTGTGTACTATGTCACCGTTGATCTTAATAAAGGTACAGCCCCAGGATTTTCCTGGTTTGATAATTGGAAACCTTGCAAAACCCTCTTCAGAGATGTCAATGGTGGGGTTGAAACCTATCGATTCCGGGAGGCAGGCTCACTGCTATGCGGTCCGTACCACCTATCCAGCTCACTAGGTGTACTTTCTGATAAGTTTTAACTTATTACAACTGCTCTTTAAAGCTACACGCAGCCTATGTGCCGAAAAGGCTCAGCAAATAAAATCAGAAGGTCATGGTGTTGAGGATAAGTCTGTTGTGCTAGTCAACGCAATCATAAGGATGTGATCAGTGTCAAGAGGATCTTGTATGAGCTATGTGGATTGGGCGATGATGGTTGCTACGGCAACAGGTAAATCGTTGTCAAGTTTTGATTAGAGTGTTGTAGCAACGATATGTTAGATGTGAGATATCTACGGCCAGAGACTTACTTTATATAGCACATTATCGATCTGAAACTGGACGTAGTAGTAGCAGCAGTAGTAGTAGTAGTAGTAGTAGTAGTAGTAGTAGTAGTAGTAGTAGTAGTAGTAGTAGTAGTAAGATAAGTTTTAGGGGGACTTGGAAGAGACGAAGTCTGCTGTCGGCAGAGAGATAAAGAGAGATTTTTGTACTGTTACAAGAGAGGAGGTAGGAGCTTTTTGGAGACGTGATCGATTCTTGAACGTAGTAGACGTGCGAAAGCGAAAGAGAGGAGAGACGTGAAGTGGAGTGCACAGGAGGAGAAAGCTTTTGGATTTTAGAAGGCCGTGTCAAGACGTAGAGATAAGCTGAAGTGAAGTTATGCTTTAGGCGGCCTTGGGGTAACAGTTATGTTAGAGAGCAGGAGCCCCCGTTGTTGCGGTGTTGGCGGCGGTGGTACTAACAGCAGAAGTTTTGCGTAATGATGTTAAAACAAGTTTAGCGTATGTCGTGTAAAACTGAGTAAGCTTGTAGATGGTATAATAAGGAGGTAAACGCATTTATTAGGCTAGAAAATGGCTCTTGAAAAAAGGAAAGAGAAGTGTTTGCAGAGAGGAATCAGGTGAAGGAGCTGTTCTAAGTGACGAAATGGAAACGTTTCCGCGAAACTTTTCACTCAGCAAAAGATGTCCTAGTGCACAATTTTAGAAAAGAACGGTTTCAAGAACACTTCACTATATTTGACGAGTAATAAGAATTTTGTTTTACTCATTACTGTACATTATCCTAAGTTCTATGGTTCAACTTCTTATACGTCTAATAAAATTGTAAATTATATGACATTCCCCTTGGTTCTGGCTCCTAGGCTGTATACACAGCGTACCGGCCTTTGGTACAGAAGATCTTGGGTTCGATTCTCAGTCATTTTAGGGATATTTTAGAAGATTGGAATTAAATCCGCTAGTATCCAAGAATACATATCATAATTTAAAATATTTACGATGTTCTACTCTTCAGTGGGGGAGAGGTGATACTCCCACGTGGCGCGTCCCAGGTGGCGGATAGGGGGGTCCTCACCGGCTTGCCGGCGGACTTGAGGGAAATAAAATACCTCTCGCGGACCAAACACACACCCCCTGTGGGTAGGGGAGGCTGACGAATAATACACCCACGGTATCCCCTGCCTGTCGTGAGAGGCTACTAAAAGGGGCGACCAAGGGTTGATTGTATTAGAACCATGAAACTACCTGTGATTAATACCACCACGCGGAGAACACCAAGGGTTGCTTTTACTTGTGCGTAGTACCACTACATTGGGTACGAACTTGGTTTGTGATTAGTAGCACACAGGAGCACCGTGCGGTCGGCCTTTGCAGTACCTGTGATTAGTACCATCATATGAGCAGGACCATGGGATGATAGCTACCATGGTTCTGCCTTGCCTATGATTAGTACCCACTCTATGAGGAACATCACGGGATAGGGAGAGGTCCCTGTGGCTAGTACTCTTATGTGATGAACACCATAGGTTTGCGTTGCCTGTAAATGGCGCCGCAAAGTGAGAAAAACATAGGTCTGTATTCTATGTCGGATTTCATAAGCTCTGAGTAGTACAATAGTGTGTGGAATACCGCAAGTCTCTGCTACTTTTGATTAGTACGGCAACAGAACAAATACCATGGTTCTACTTTGATAGCGATCAGTACCGTTATGAGGGGCCTATAACTTCGATTTAGGACGCCCTGTTGACTGCACGCATAATCGATTGTGTTATGCTATAGCAGTAGTCCCTTGGTCAGTAATACTATTTTGTCACGTCAGTTTATGTGAATGTGAGACCTTGCGGGTCGCATCCACTGATTGTTTTAAATTCATGTCCATCCATTCATTCTTCGTTCTCACGCTTTTGAATTCTGGTCAGTGGAGAATTTTAGACTTTTAATATGTCATTCCATTTCGTCTCATTTCGTACCATTAGGGGCTGAGGACCTAGATGTTAGGCCCCTTTAAACAACAATCATCATCATCATCATCATCTACTCTTCAGCACAAAAAGAAAGAAAAAACAAAGGCAACTCAGTACAGGCAATGAAGGTCCCTTGGAGGGGTGGAAGGTAAAGGCTTCCACTATCCGTAACCTCGGGACTTGAGGGGGTAGAGAGGTTAGCTCTACGCCCGGCCACCTTTGCCCCCAGGAATTAACCTGGTACTCATTTTAGTGTAGGAGGTGTGAACCTCAGGGCCATGTGCATCTCCGGAAGTGGAAATCTAATTTCTTAAATTTTACGACTTCCTGACGTGAATTCGAACCCACGTCCTTCCGGGAGAACCGAGCACGCCCTTACCGCCTCGGCCATGCAGCCCATACCCTTCAGCACAGTATGAGAAATCTACGGCCTATGAAACATGTACATACTGTATACGGGATAAGACATAGCCTACTTATAAACCAAGAAAATTTATCTTGAAATCTTATAAAATTGAGAGACTGGCCCGTGGTGTGGTGGTAACTTGCCTATACTTTTACCCGGAGGCGCCAGGTTCGATATCCAAACAGGCCAAGGATTTTTACCATAAACTGAGGGCTGGTTCGAGGTCCACTCAGCCTACGTGATTACAGTTTAGGTGCTATCTGGCGGTGAGATAATGACCCCGGTCTAGAAAGCTAAGAATAATGGTCGAGAGGATTCCTCATGGTGACCGCGCGAACCTCTTAATCTGCTGGCCTTCGAGCTGAGCAGCGGTCGCTTGGTGGGCCATGGCCCTTCGGAGCTGTTGCGCCGTGGAGCTTGGTTTTTCTAAAATTGAGAATTTAAAATGGTTATGCAAGGATGAATATTAAATTAAGCAATTTCTTGTGTTTAAACCCTTTTCACCAAAACGATGTAAAGGAAAGAAAATAAATTCAGCATTTACGCACAGTTTGCTTGTTTTAAGATAGGCTCTCTTTCTACCATGTTATATTTAGTCATCTTTGACCGAGCTCGATAGCTGCAGTCGTTTAAGTGCGGCCAGCATCCAGTATTCGGGAGATAGTGTCTTCGAACCCAACTGTCGGCAGCCCTGAAGATGGTTTTCCGTGGTTTTCCATTTTCACACCAGGCAAATGCTACGGCTGTACCTTAATTAAGGCCACGGCCACTTCCTTCCCCCTCCTAGCCCCTTCCTGTCCCATCGTCGCCATAAGACCTATGTGTATCGATGCGACGTCAAGCAACTTTTTTTAAAATCATCTTTGAAGACCGATTTCTTGCTAGATTTGCCCCTATATAATAATAATAATAATAATAATAATAATAATAATAATAATAATAATAATAATAATAATAATAATAATAATAGAAAAGCAAGAAAAATCTTAAGGACATTTTTGGACCAGTCTGTACCGGAGGAATTTGGATGATAAAGAGATCTCATGGCCTGTACCAACACTCAGAGAACGTCTCAGACACATTTAGGAAAATCCGTTCGAAATTTTATGGACATATTCTCAGAATGAGTAATTAGGGATTGACCAAAAGAATTCTGAACCTTGCCCTATCAATGAAAGTAAAAAATTAGAAAAAACAATTGGTTGGAAATTATATTCAGGAAATAGGCTTCACAGATGGCATTGTGTTAGACAGATCTAAGTTCAGAAAATTAGTCAACAATCACCGCTTTAAACGTCATCCAAGCACTACCACCAACAAAACCTGGTCAGGAGATCGCAAGAAAATCCACAGCAAGAAGATGAAGAGATTTGGGGAAGATAAAAAGGCAACGACATTACCTAAATAAGTGAATTTGCGCTACTTAGTTGCGCATAACGAAAAAAAGAAAGAAAGAAAGAAAGAAAGAAAGAAAGAAAGAAAGAAAGAAAGAAAGAAGGAAAGAAAGAAAGAAAGAAAGAAAAAATAGTAATAATCTTGGGAAAATGTTGGGATCCCGAAGGAATAAAGATATTTGGATGAAAAAATGAAAACCTCTACAGCAGTATAGAGAAAATGAGAGATTAACAGTCGAAGACTACAAGCTTATGGTCACCTTAAGTGAAAGAACAACAACAGGCTAACTAAGGAGATATTTTATTACATCTCCAAATTAAAACACACCACCGGTTGAATGGAAGAAATAAGATGAAATCTGCAAAGACTGAAGATCACAGATGACATTATAAATAAAAGGGTTGCCTTCCGGTGACAGATCACTTCTGTGGAATTTTCGCTTTTGCAAATTGGACGTCAACCCCGGAGAGTGCTATCGGAGGAACAAAGGCAAACGAACAGCCGACATCTGAAGAAGTTTTGGGAAGAAAAGGGAAATACTGTACCATAGTCTTAGAAAGCGGTTTATAATTGACCAAATTATTTAATAAAATAATAATAATCTTTCTTCCGTCCTTTACTCCACCGATCTCTTCACGACGATGGGCTCTCGGTTATCATCTGTGTCATATGTGCAGTTTTTTCGACCGTATTCCCTTCCTGGCGCCAACCCTATGTGGAGAAACGTTTGCACTATTTCGTGGTTTCTCTTGTGGCTTGTAGTGTATTGTGTTGGGAGTGTATGAAATGGAGAATATGAGTCGAATACAAACACACAGGTCCCGGGATAGAGAAATTATCCATACACGAATAAAATCCCCGACCCCGCCGGGAGTCGAATCTGGGAGCTAGACGACGGCCAGATAATGATAACAATAAAAATAAGTAAATAAATAAAGTAAATCCTCTCATCCTGATTTTATTCTGGTTTTCTGTGGAATTTTCAAGCCCCATATTGTTCTTATTTGTCTGTTTATTTATTATCCGCTAATTGGCCAATCTAGGGACCACGATGTTTCGTTACACACTCTGGCGTTTATTCAGCTTTCTACTGATACACTAGGTTTTCATTACTTCTCTGTGTCGAGCACGACGGTCATCCGCTCACTTTTCAGCAGTTGTCCATCGAGGAATGTCCCAAGAGTCACAATACTTGTTCTGAAAAGATATCATTTATGAGCGTCATCCGATCGTAGGCCCATTTCTCCGAGGTGTTTATTGACGTTAACGTACCAGGGAATTGATGTTTTTGTTTTTGAGTCTAAATTGTTAAAAATGCGTTACGCACATCGAGAGCCGTCCATCCGTCGTAGGTGACCATAGAAGCGATCCCTGCGTCTGCGCATTGTTTCCGTCATCTTCTCTATCTTAGAGTAGATTTCTTGTCTGGATTTTATTATATTCATACCGTTATTATTATTATTATTATTATTATTATTATTATTATTATTATTATTATTATTATTATTATTATTCGTAGTAGTATTAGTAGAAGAAGAAGTAAATTAATTTCTTTTTCTTAATCTACTTACCCTCCAGAGTAGGTTCTTCCCTCGGAGTCAGCGAGGGATCCGACATCTACCGCCTCAAGGGAAGTGTCCTGGAGCTTCAGACTTTGGGTCGGGGGATACAACTGGGGAGTACCTCGCCCAGGCGGCCCCACCTGCTATGCTGAACAGGGGCGTTGCGGGTGTATGGCGAGATTGGAAGGGATAGACAAGGAAGAGGGGAAGGGAGCGACCGTGGCCTTAAGTTAGGTACCATCCCGGGATTTGCCTGGAGGAGAAGTGGGAAACCACGGAAAACCACTTCCAGGTTTGCTGAGGTGGTAGTCGAGCCCACCTCTACTCACTTGACCTCCCGAGGCTTAGTGTACCACGTTCCATCCCTCGTACCACTTTTCACATTTCGTGGCAGAGCCGGAAATCGAACCTGGGCCTCCGGGGGTGGCAGATAATCACGCTAACCACTACACCACAGAGACGACAGTAAATTAATTACTTATTATTTTTTATACTCCTTTTGGCGTATCATGGACGTCCGGCCTTTCTAAGCCAAGGAATCTAATATGAAGGGGAGATGGGTACATACAAGATAGTAGATAACTCGGTTCATGAACATCGCTTCAGAAATGTTATCTGCACAGATTATTAAAATAACGTAAAGAGGATTAGTGATTTAAAACAATTACTGCGTTGAACTCTCTGTTTTATCAGTGGATGACCAGTAAAACTGCCTTTGAACTCCGTCCGCTTGTTCTGAAGCGGTATCTTTCCAGGACAATGAGCCAATAACGAGAAGTTTAACAAGCGCTCATAGGTAAGTTTGTTATAAAACTTTAAGTCGTGGAGATAATACAGATAAAATCCTAACAATGCTAATAAAACAGATATAGAATCCCATAATTTCAAACACAAACACAAATGAGGATTTAAACAGATTAACCAGACGTTAATTTTTGATGGCGTTGTTTCATTTTATTATTTTTTAATTCTCGTGTGAAGAAAAACAACAACAATATTAACATGAGCATGGGCTTTACTCACTAGTCGGTTGTGGGTGTGCGGCCACACGTCCTGCAGATAAGCCCGCAGCCCTAAGCTCTCATTGGCACACCCCCTCACACACCTCACACACAGCTTACACCGGATTAGTCAATCAGCATAGCATCACTGGCTCATTCCGCGGCTACTTTCCCTTCTTACTCGTACATATTGTACAGCTTTCTCCTCCCTCCCTTTTAGCTTTTAAAGAGTCATTGTTAAAACCCGGACTTTTATGCGGTAATAGGTTAGATTGCAAACTAATTCGGTTAGTAGGAACTGCCGGCCACCCGCTCTTCCATGATGTAGAAAGAGTAACATGAATTATAGGGGTTCTGATCGGCTGTACCCCCCAATTTATGCAAACCCCATTGCATAATCGTTGTGAAGGTTGACTATACTTGCTTCTCGCTTGCATTCTAACCTATTAGTGCATAAAATTCCGGGCTCTAGTCATTGTACACTTGCACTCTATTTCGTAAAAATGTGTTTCCCCACCCTATAGACCCTTTAATATTTATTGGAAAAACCTACATTATCTGATTCTCAAATGTTTTCCTTTTGTAAAGTATTCATTTCGGCGGCTAAATGGATTCTCAAAACGTGGAATCGCACGTCACATTGCCCAGGAAAATCCCACATATCCCTGTCTATTAAGTCTTCAGCCTCCAGAAATCACCACCGAAGGTGACGTGGTAACGGGAATTCCGTAAAATCCAATCGCGGTACCTTAATGGGAGGTACAAGGCATAATGAGGGGTGGAGTGGTTTTGCATTGCTTTCATTATTTGGCCAGAAAGTCCTATTGCAGCATGCCCGGCCCTATAATATTCAGATGCCTGGTCATTTCTTAGAACCATCCATTCATCAGTATTTTGTTCATGTTACAGCCATAGATGAGACGTAGACGTCGGTCAAAGCTACATTTTGTTCAGTCACGCGTCAAAAGACATATGCAAAAATTATACATCCATAAAGATACATCAACCGGCGTTACATAACCATAAATAGTACCATAATAAAGTACAGCTTAGAAGGTGAAAAATAAGGCAAATTCCGCATCGAGATACGAAGATCGATTGCAGTACTAGTTATAGTATCCTTCCGCACTGTTCGTAATCTCCATGCCATTACCGAACATAACAAAATCCTCATCAGTTCTCTTACTGCAAGAACTAAAAATCAATCTGAGACATCAGTGAAGGAGACAAGTTGTGTTAGATTGTGTCAAAAGGCGATTGCAAATAAACTGCATATGTAAAATGGTTCTCAAAACTGGGACTAAACTAAGCGTTACTAAACTCAGCCCGCGGACCATATAGTTTTTCAAGAGTTTTGGGTCTGACTAAATCACAGTTTGCTAGTCAGTCAACCAGTAGATCTTGAAGTGTCACGTTGTAAGATTCATGACATCCTTAACCTTCCTGCTTGACTTTCTCATATCAGATTGTTTCTCATTTAAACTCAGAACTCTGAGTAGCCTCTGATCAAAACCTCAGAATAGGACTGAAACCCCTAGGTTACCGAGAAGAATGCAGCTCCAAAGCGAGATGAAGAGATAGCAACAGGTAGAATCCTTAATTTACAATATTCTGTAATACGTATTAGATATCATGCGATTCAATAAGCTATTGTTATGTTTTCAAGTTTTACATTATTTTCCTCTATATGCTTTACGTACGGGGATTTTGATAACTTTGTCAGCAATCCCATGCGTATATGACGAACTCCTCCTACATCGAGGTCGAGAGAACATAATGTTGTCGAATCGTTGAAAGCGCCACACAACGTCTAATTCACATGCATAATATTTAGTTGCTAATGGAAAATAATGGAAACGTTATCTACGAGTTGGTCCTGTCCTGCGGTGTATGGGGCGACGTGTCCGTCTGTCACCCGGCGGTCCCGGGTTCGATTCTCGGCCGGGTGAGGGGTTTTTGATTGTAATGGCCTATTCCCCTGGCCTGGGGACTGGGTGTTTGTGTCGTCCTTAACACTCCTTTCCTAACATTCAACACATTGCACTTCCGTCATTAAATAACACACGCAGTTTCCTCTCATATGGTGTCAGTAGGTCGACGCCCCGAACAAATAGCAGTTTAAAATAAAAAAATTATAAAATCTACGATTCGTGTAAAAATCATCTGCTTCTGCTCAAAATAAAATCCGGGATATCAGTGAAGAAGACAAGTTGTTATATATTGTGCCAAAAGGCGACTGAAAATAAACTGCATGTATAAAAAGGTACTTAAAACTGAACCGAACGAAACTAAATTTCACTAAACTCAAGCGTGGACCATACAGTTTTTCGAGAATTGCTTTTTACAGAGTGATAATCGTGAAACCTCCTATTATGAACAAAGCAGGCTTTCAGGGCCATCTGACCAGCCAACGCTATCTGCAGTTTCTCCTAGATCAACTACCACCGTTTATGGAGCATGTACCACTCTTTGACCGTTGCAGGATGTGGTTTCAACATGACGGAGCTCCACCGCATACGGCAGTGTCGTCCAGAACCATCTCCATGCGACATATCCTGATAAATGGATAGGAAGGGGAGGACCTGTCCCCAGGCCCGCCAGATCCCACAATCTTACGCCCCTGGATTTTTTTCTGTGGGGCCATGTAAATCAACTGGTGTATGCACAGGAGTCGGCCAGTGCTTGTCATCTTAGAAAACTCATCGCGGAGGGATACCGATCCGTTTCGCCAGAGATGTTGCAACGGGCCAGACGGTCCTTGCCACATGGCGCGCAGCTCTGTATCGACCACGGAAGTCGTCAGTTCGAGCAGATGCTGCGTTAAAAGACGTGGATGCGTGAAATCCTGTCAAATGTTTCCTAGCCTCTATCAACCCAGCTCCATACCAACGGCACATTTCAGGACCTGATAAACAAATAAAAAATACCGGTAATAAGTAAACAACCCTGCCACATCGCAGGCAACTTGCATAAAATATACTTGCATGTGATTTGAATCTTCTAACCCTCGAGCACTGTCAACTATCACACATCCTACCCCGCGCTAGCCATGTGAGCTACTGCGACACTTGACCTACGGTGCCAACTTTCCAGCCTATACTGGCCACAGACCGTTATCTCCACATCTTCATCTAACCCAGAACCATACCCAGTACAACGATACATACGGTCTTTTTCGGGGTCAAATAAACAAATCAGTCCTTGGAAGCTATCAAGTATACAATCTTACAACATCCCAGGCAACTGTTTAATAAAAAAAAAATTACGCAGGATTCGAACCTCCTACCTCGAGCACTGTCAACTCCCACGTATCTCCCCGTCTGCTTGCCATGTGAGCTACTCCAACACTTAAGCCACGGTGCCCAGTTCCCAGCCTATACAGTACCGTGCTCCCGGTCTGTGCGTCCACCTCCTGTTTTAAAGTACGTGTTCTGCGGATCTGTGCTCGTTTTACGGATTCATTCAAGGTACCCATCATCATCATCATCTGTTTACCCTCCAGGTTCGGCTTTTCCCTCGGACTTAGCGAGGGATCCCACCTCTACCGCCTCAAGGGTAGTGTCCTGGAGCTTCAGACTCTTGGTCGGGGATACAACTGGGGAGAATGACCAGTACCTCGCCCAGGCGGCCTCACCTGCTATGGTGAACAGGGGCCTTGTAAGGGGATGGGAAGACTGGAAGGGATAGGCAAGGAAGAGGGAAGGAAGCGGCCGTGGCCTTAAGTTAGGTACCATCCCGGCATTCGCCTGGAGGAGAAGTGGGAAACCACGGAAAACCACTTCCAGGATGGCTGAGGTGGGAATCGAACCCACCTCTACTCAGTTGACCTCCCGAGGCTGAGTGGACCCCGTTCCATCCCTCATACCACTTTTCAAATTACGTGGCAGAGCCGGGAATCGAACCCGGGCCTCCGGGGGTGGCAGCTAATCACGCTAACCACTACACCACAGAGGCGGACCGCGATGACTTTCATAATTGTAGTAAATGTGAAGAGATGCATAAAACTTGATCGCAAAGGGCTGGTGGACCACCCGGCATTTACGTGTCTGTTTATGAGCTCAATTTTGGCTAACAGAAATTACATTTTGTGGCGTTAACGTATATAGACATAGTCAGCGATGGTCGGGCGATGTAAAGAAACACAGGTTTGCCTGTTGCCTGCTGTGGGGGCGTAGTTACTACAATTTCTCGTTCATTGGTGGACTAGTTATTCCTTAACTATCATGGATTCGGCGCTTTTGCGAATTACTCGGGGTCTAAGCTGTATTCATAATGTACTGAAACACTTTAAATACCCTTAGAGTAAAATTTATGTTCATGAATAGTGTTACATGTTTTGTATGAGTAATGGATTGTTTTACTTTCCTTCATGGTGGTTTAAATAATTGTCAGGCTCTTTGGATGAATGACCAGCGTAGTGGCCTTCATCCAAGAGGACCCCGGGTCTGGTAAATTAATGTAAATTCGTCGTAATACACATCTTCATTTACGTACAATACATCCCACTACAAAACCACTACAGAAATGTGTAACAGTGAATGTACGTCCCTTCACCTATGATTGGCGTCAGGAAGGGTAACCAGTCGTAAAACTAGGCCACATATAAATTGACTACCCCAGGTGATTGCAGAAAGCTACGAAGGAAAAAATGGTCTTATGCACACTAAAATCAACATTTAGAATTCGATTTTATATGCCAGTGTTTGAAGTTATTTTTAGGGTAAGATTCAATTTAATGTTTATTGTAAAGATGTTGCTTGTTAATTAAATGGTTAAAGTTGCTAAAACGTTTTAGTGTCATGAAAATTCTGTGCTATAAAAGTCAGCTAACCTACAAAAGTCCACATTTCTAGCCCTTCAGGCAAACAACTCAATGTTGAAAACAACCTAAGGATATGAGCTGCAAATTTTACGTAAATAAAATATAATAAAGCATGAGAAAATATTCTTTATTTATTCCTAAAAATTACAAACCTTTTCTTAATCGTCATTATCCGGTCAATTTGATTAGCAATTTGCCTTTTTCTACCACTACGAGCGCTAATGTGAGTCAACGCATTGTTTCACTTAATCACCACTACGTGCACTAATGTGAGTCAATTCAGAGTTTCACTTAAGCCCTTAAGCTACATTCGGTATGGACATTCTTGTAAAAAAATCAAATAATGCCTGAGGGTATTCAACCAAGAAACACATTACAGAAATAATTATTTAAATAAGTTAATTTGTGCATGATTTGAGAGCCTCCATGACTCAGGCGGCAGCGCGCCAGCCTCTCACCGCTAGGTTCCTTGGTTCAAATCTTGGTCACCCCGTGTGAGTTTGGTGCTGGACAAAGCGGAGACGAGACAGGGTTTTTTTCGGGTACTCCGGTTTTCCCTGTCATATTTCATTCCAGCAACACTCTCCAACATCATTTCATTTCATCTGTCATTCATTAATCATTGTCCTAGAGGAGTGCGACAGGCTTCGGCAGTCGGCACAATTCCTATCCTCGCCGCTAGAGGGGGCTTCATTCATTCCATTCCTGATCCGGTCGAATGACTGGAAACAGGCTGTGGATTTTCTCAGTGTGTGTATGATTTGAATAGAAAAGAAAACAATTAAAGAACCAAGCGATTTAGGCTGTTTGTCCGGAACTACATGAAGTGATTTTCCGGATTTATTCCTTTTCCCTTTAATAGAGAATCCAAGACTCACAGTTTGAAACCTTTCCGGGCCTGTTATCCCTTTAACTTTCGCCACAATTGAGGAAATTGCTAAATTTTACGGTTTTTCGAAATATGGCGATCCTACTATGTCTGGTAAGAAATATTTTCAACATAAGAATACTAAAAGACGTTGATATCTATCGTATGCTGTATTGTTTAAAACGAATTGTGCGTGTCATGATTTAAATAAAGGACTGTTCTCCAAAACCCTGTGGTGCAGGGGTAGCGTGCCTGCCTCTTCCCCAGAGGCATCGGGTTCGATTCCCGGCCAGGTCAGGGATTTTCATCTGGACCTGAGGGCTGGTTCGAGGTCCACTCAGCCTGACTTACTTGACTTATTTCCTGTATCTCCTAAGTGGAGCATAGGGTATCAATGAACTTCCGCCACCGGACTTTGTTCTGCGCCATCGTCCTGATCTCTGTCCAGGTCTTCCCTCCTTTCTCCATCCCTTCTGCTATTACACTCCTTCTCCATGTGTTTTTTTGTCTGCCTCTTCTCCTGCTACCTTGTGGGTTCCATTCCAGGGCTTGCCTTGCTATGTTGTCTTTATCTCGCCGTAATGTATGCCCGATCCACTTCCGTTTCCTACGACGCATCTCAATATCAATGGGTGTTTGATGGTTTTGTTTTTCCACAGTTCTTCATTGGAGATTACTTGTGGCCACCATATCCTCACGATATTCCTCAAACTTCTGTTCACAAATGTTTGAAGTCTGCTAATCAGTTGTTTGTTAGTCTTCCATGTTTCACACCCATAGAGCAGTACTGACTTGACATTTGTATTGAAGATGCGTAGTTTGGTATAGGTGTTAAGTTCCTTAGATTTTCAGATTGGTCTCAGCATTGCAAATGCTCCTTTAGCCTTATTTATTCTGTTTCCTATATCTCTATAATTCCTCCCTCAGTGGTGACTATACTTCCCAGGTGGCAAAACTGGTTGACTTGTTCGATCTCTTGGTTTCCTAAAAATAATAGTGCCTTGTTTCGGTTATTATAACGCATCTCCACTCGGCCTACGTTATTAGAATTGAGGAGATATCTGACGGTGAGATAGCGGCCCCGGTCTATATAGCCAGGAAAAACGGCCGAGAGGATTCGTAATGTGCAGGCTATCCGGCTCAGCAGCGGTCAATTAGTAGTCGAAGGCCCTTCAAGGGCTGTAGTGCCATGGGGTTTGGTTTTGTTCTCGAAAACCTACACCTCTAAATAATCTGTCCACGAGTGCACATATACACCTCGGACACATTATTAAAACATTATCCATGATGACTTGCGAAAGCACTGGAGCCTTGCTAGTTACGGAATAACGTGTCTCCCACTGAACGAGGAGGAGCAGTAACCCCGTCCCCTGCAGCAGACAGGTGAAGCTATGTTTGTTTACATTGTCCGACCAACGCTGGCGATGCTTGTACATGACCAATCTGAAAGTCATAAATTGGTGAGAAACTAAGTCAATAAACTACCTCTGCTATATTATTAGGCTCCTAAACTGGCGAGCATTGTTCGGTAGCAAGAAGTTTGAAAACAGTTTCAATGGGCTGTACCCCTGCTATGTCTGCAAACATCGTAACAGATAAGTAATTTGGGTAACCTAAGGTGTCATTCGAACCCGTAAAGAAAGACTGCTTGCCAGATACGTCGCACGTGTTATCTAGAAATTATTTGACCGAGCAAGTGGCAGCGTGGCTTGAGTCACGTACCTATCAGATTGCATTCGGGAGATAGTGGATTAGAACCTCACGGTCGGCAACACTGGAAATGGTTTTCCGTGGTTTCCAGTTTTACATCAGGAAAATGCTTGGACGGTACCCTAATTGAGGCCACGGTCGCTTCCTTCCCACTCCCAGGCATCTCCTATCCCATCACCGTCCTAAGACCTATTTGTGTCGATACGACGTACAGCGAATTCTAAAATAAGAAATAAATTAAATAAATCGACTTTTAAACTTCCATGGTTTTGTTACATGCCGGACTGAGCAGCTCAGATTGTAGAGCTCGAGCTTTATGAGACCCACTTAGATTCGATTCTGGCTCAGTCCGGGTCCCAGGGGCTCTCAGCTTGGGAGTGCGGATTGACGACCACGGGGCCCTCAGCTGAGCCCTGGCATTGCTTCCACTTACTTGTGCCAGGCTCCTCACTATCATCTATCGTATCCGACCTTCCTTGGTCAATTCTCGTTCTTGTCCGACCCCTAAGGTATTGGACCATTCGAGGCCTAGGGAATCCTTCGTTTTCATGCCCTTCGTGGCCCTTGTTTCTTTGGCCAATATTTTCATTTTTCGAAGTGTCGGATCCCTTCCACTTTTTCTCTCTGATTAGTGTTATATGGAAGACGTTTGCTAGTTGTACTTCCTCTTGGCAGTCACCACCCCCTGGCTCAGTCCGGTGGTATTTGAAAGTGCTCAAATATGTCAGCCGCATGTCGGTAGATTTACTGGCTCGTAAATTAACTCAAGTGGAACAAAATTGTGACACTCAGGAGTCTCCAAAAACCGGGAATATAGTTAATAGAACGTAAAACCATTAACATCTATATTTATAAAACGCTAACCTGTATGTTTCATACAATTCAATCTCTTAAACCAGAGGGAGTTACAATGCGCGATTTGTACGAAATCTTCCAACTCATCCCAATAGTACAGTAAAAATCTTGCACTTCTTGTAAAGTCAACGGATATATATTTATTCATGAAGTACAGTATATTTTGGGTTTGTGCCGTGTAATTAATTATAAACACACTCTACGGGTTTCAAAAGGAACCTTGCCTTTCTTCATCAGGAGGCAACCGAGAAATGATACGACGCATTTAGGATTGCTAGGAGAAAGCAAAAAGGAACTTAAAATGGTGCTCTAATATGTAAAAGGGACGTCATTGTAGCCCCATGCTAGAGAACAGCAAATGGCAAAAATAAAGCATCATTCTCTAATAGGTAGCCAAGATTCACTGAGGTTGTATCCTGTATCGCGTTTGAAATTATCTGCGTGTTTACGTATTTCAACCACCTCCCTGATAATTCTTGGGCGATATTGCTTTATACGGGCAAGAACATCCACTTCTTGGAACAAGACATCATGACCATGTGTTAAGGAATGATAATCAACAGCTGATTTATCAGGTTGGTTGAGTCTGATACACCTGGCATGTTCCTTGATGCGAGTACATACCGTTCTCGAAGTCTGCCCAATATAAACCTTGCCATAAGTGCAGGGAACTTTGTAGATACCAGGTTGTTTCAATTTGGGCGAACTATCCTTAGTTGGTCTCAGGAGTTGCATAATAATTGATGTTCCAGAAACTGTTCGTACATGGTACCTACATAAGATTTTAGCAATACGATCCGTGGTGTTATGTATATATATTTATTTTCAAGATCAAATCATTAAATGAATACTCCAATAATTGCAGGCGAAGACTTACCCTAACCCGCAATACAGTATGTACTTAGTATGTTGCTAAGCGACTGACACATTCATTAATACTGTTAAGCCGGAGAATATACACTTCTTCTGATGATGGAAGAATACTATTTGCTGCTAGATACTGCTTGATTCTCTGACCATCCCCAGCTTCTAAATATTCTCAACAGATAGCAGAACGTTCCTAATAACTTACATGCTACTAAGATAAAACAGTCTAAGTACGTACAGACGGGAAGGAATCACAATGGCTAGCCTTCTGTATGACCATTAATAAAACACTGTTGAAAAAGTGGGTAGTCTACTTACCTGAACCAGTATTCAGCCACGGGCAATTGTATATTGCACTATCTCGAGCAAGATCATTTGAAAATGTTAAACCGGGCGAGTTGGCCGTGCGCGTAGAGGCGCGCGGCTGTGAGCTTGCATCCGGGAGATAGTAGGTTCGAATCCCACTATCGGCAGCCCTGAAAATGGTTTTCCGTTGTTTCCCATTTTCACACCAGGCAAATGCTGGGGCTGTACCTTAATTAAGGCCACGGCCGCTTCCTTCCAACTCCTAGGCTTTTCCTATCCCATCGTCGTCATAAGACCTATCTGTGTCGGCGAGACGTAAAGCCCCTAGCAAAACCAAAAATGTTAAGATCCAGATACGGCCGAATGGTCGAAGTACAGGGAATATTGTATGGACAGAAGTTTTATCGACTAAATTACGAATGAATCTGTTCTTATGTACCGCTACTGAATGTTCATAAAACTATTGAAAAGTGCTGGAAAAACAATATGAGTGCGACAGCCATATCAAGACAAGTTTTCTGATTTATAAGGAATGGTGTGGAACAACACATGCCCACTAGTTACTATTCGGTTTTTTTACGCTCATCGGGCAATTACAGTTCCGCCAAAAAAGTATTATATTCATACTGAAAAACGAAACTAGGCTTAGACGTGTTATCTGGAGAATTAAACCACCCCTTCCGTTCTTCAGTGTGAACAGGGCAGGGAATGGCTATAAATTATTCCCAGGAATATCATTGTGCAGTCCAATTCTATAACGTAGTTGTTATAACGCACCCTTGGAGTGAGTGGATTTATATCTTAGGAATAGATACATTTACTACTCTTGGCATTTCGCCAATCCCTTGTTACGGACCTGATAAAGAAAACTGCCCGGAAACAAGCACTGCATTCCTTCGCTGGGCGAACCAACTCCGGCAGTTGTGGAGTATTGGTTCCACTTGTACCTCTTCTCCTTCTTCTTCCTCCTCCTCTCTAAGTCCCGGTGATTGTATCATTTATCTTGTTTCTGCTTTTCTCCTTCTTGGCAACCGGTTTTGTTGGCGACCGTCTCAGAGCCCGGCAAATGATCCGAGTAACTCTTATATGTGGGACTGAGCGGCCTCGCTTTTTGTGGTGACAAATCCTGGACCACGATAATAGATTTCTGTACTAACAGATGTTACCCCCCGTCTCTTTTCTTTTCAAGTTAGTCTTCATTCCTTTCTTTTTACGAAGTCAAAATTAATTGTTCATTGTCGATCACAAGACTGGTAGCGAAATTCTTAAAAGTTGCTTTTCTCTTTAAGAGAACGATTGGCACACATTCTTCGTAGATTTATCGTTTTGCATGACATAGTCAGAAAATGTAAGAATTCATGGGAGTTTCCTGTTAAAAAAACCGGGAAAACTTTAACAAGTGTCCGTGACCACTTAAGTGTTGAAAGCATTTCTTAGCAGAAAGAATAAGGGCACCCATACTACGAAAATTGTGAAATTAAGCAATTTCCTCAGCTGTGCCAAATTTTAAAAGTCTAAAGGGCCCGGAAGGATATCAAATTGTGCGCCTTGCACAGCTCTATCAAACTAAAAAAGGAATTTCGAAAATCATTTCCGGTCTAAATGCAGTTCCGAAAAAATGCCTAAAATCGCTTTTTTCTATACTCGTTTTCTTTTTCCTAAAATAGTAGACAAATTAACTTATTTACATAATTATTTCCGTAATGTGTTCCTTGGTTCAATTCCCTCAGGCGATTTTTATTTTTGAAAACTTTTCACACCGAATATAGTTATAAGGGCTTAGATGAAACTCTGTATTGACTCACTTTAGCGCTCGTAATGGTACTTCAGTGAAACAATTAATTGACTCATATTAGTGCTCGTAGTGGTAGAAAAAGGATACGCTAATCTAATCGACTGGATAATGATGATTAAGAAAAAGGATTGTATTTTTTAGGAAAATAGAAAATATATTCTATACTTTATTATATTTTATTTATCTAAAATTCGTAACTTATATCCCTAGGAAATTTTTCTACATTGAGCTGCTTACCTGAAGGCCTGGCCTTGTTCATAATTAATGGAATCGGCACTTGTGTTATATTTGCCCAGTTATATGGCCAGGTACCCTTCCTGACGCCAAATCTATGTGGAGAGATATGTTAACAGTTTCTGGTGGTTAATAGTGTGCTGTGTTGTATGTAAATGAGGAGAAATGTATAAAGAATAACACAAACACCCACTCTCCAATCCAGAGTAATTAATGATAAGCGATTTAAATCCCCAACCAGTCCTGGAATCGAACACGGTGCCCAGTGAATCAAAGGCCAGTACGCTGACCCTTTAGCCATAGAAATGGCCACAAAAATATGATCTTTATGCTATGTGAAAGTACAATGGAATTGTTCATGTCCAGGTTTCATTACTTGTTCTAGTAGTTCGTCCCGCATCCTAAAATCTTGACTAAAGTAAGAGGGAAAGCAGGGATGAGTGGCTCAGACGGTTGAGGCGCTGGTCTTCTGATCCTAACTTGGCAGGTTCGATCCTGGTTCAGTCCGGTGTCATTTGAAGGTGTTCAAATACGTCAGCCTCATGTAAATAGATTCACTAGCACGTAAAATAACTTCTGCGGGACAAAATTACGACACCTCCACGTCTCGAAAAATCTTCAAAACGTAGTTAGTGGGACATGAAAACAATAACATTATTATTATAAGTGTGAAAATCCTACCTACCAAGCTCGATAGCTGCATTAGCTTAAGTGCGGCGAGTATCCAGTATTCGGGACATAGTGGGTTCGAGCCCCACTGTCGGCAGCCCTGAAGATAGTTTTCCGTGGTTTCCCATTCTCACACCAGGCAAATGCTGGTGCTGTACCTTGAATAATGCCACAGCCGCCTCCTTTCCACTCTTAGGCCTTTTCTATCGCATCGTCGCCATAAGACCTGTCTGTGTCAGTGCGACGTAAAGCAACTTGCAAAAAAAAAATCCTATGCAAGAAAGTATGCGATTTATCCGACTGTTAATTAATCCAAACCACTGATATGTGCCTTTCAATTATAGAAATGATAAGAAGTACAAGCTATGATGCTTTAAATTTAAAATGCCCCAGATAAATTGTAATAGGCCTCTCGAAAACGAACTACTGAACTTACGCCCCTCATCACAGTACAATTTAACATACAGTAGATTATGCCGTACGAACTGCACACAGAGGTGTTGAAGTATCTTTGTTTTCTTTTATTTAGTATATGTTTTCGTCGCACCGACTCAGATAGGTCTTATGGCGATGATGGGACAGGAAAGGTTACATGTGGAAAGGAATCGCCCGTGGCCTTGATATTTGCCTGGTGTGAAAATAGGAAAGCACGGAAAAACGTCTTCAGGGCTGCCGACAGTGGGTTGCTTCGAACCCAGTATCTCCTGAATACAAGCTGATAGCTAAGTGACTCAAATTGCGAAGCCACTTGCTCTTTGTTGATGTCTATGCACAGATAATAAAAAACCAAACCAAACCCCATGGCACTACAGCCCTTGAAGGGCCTTGGCCTACCAAGCGACCGCTGCTCAGCCCGAAGACCTGCAGATTACGAGGTGTCGTGTGGTCAGCACGACGATTCCTCTCGGCCATTATTCTTGGCTTTCTAGACCGGATGCACAGATAATAATAATAATAATAATAATAATAATAATAATAATAATAATAATAATAATAATAATAATAATAGAGCATTGCAAAAGTCTTCTCCGTACAGGCCACGAAGGCCCTTGGAGTGGTGGAAGGTAAAGGATTCCACTATCCGTAACCTCGGCACTTGGTGTGGTAGAGTGGTTAGCTCTACGCCCGGCCGCCTTAGCCCCCAAGAATTAACCTGGTAGTCATTTCTGGTGCAGGCTGAGTGAACCTCAGTGCCTTGTGTACCTCCGGAAGTTTAAATCACGTTTCCTTCTTCGACTTCCTCACCGGAATTGAAAATAATAATAATAATAATAATAACAATAACAATAATAATAATAATAATAATAATAATAATAATAATAATAATAATAATAATAATAATAATAATATAAGCATTTGGAAATTTCGTGAGTAGTTATCTTAATTTATTCAGCTTATTCACAATGTAAACAAATGTTAGGACCATGACCAAGATATTAAGCCGCTTTAAACAACAAACCACGTCATCAAACGAATGTTTTCCTCGTACTTATTCATCCGTTATGACGTGACTATCAACCAACAATAAATACCGCATGCGCACCGTATAACAGAGGACGAGATCATAGTTGCTCTTCTGTGGTTGGCCTGTGCTAAGTGGATAAACCAAACTGAGGATCACCTTGTGTTTCCAAATGGCACTAAATCTGATTTAGGTAACTTCGCAAGATATGAATCGCATTGTAAGCAGAGGGTGAAGTAACAATCATGCCCTCTGTGAATGTCTCCTGAAGTTTGGTTGCGCAGGTAGCCTTTCTCAAAGTTATTAAGTGAGCTGACTTGTTCTCAATGAGATGACGGATCTTGAGGTTTGGGTAGACAATGCCGTCAGTAAAATCAATAGAAACTGTCGCTAAGAGAGAGTTTGTAGCCCAGCTGCGTCTCGACAGGCATGATGGAGTGGGCAGGCACGAAATAAGATAAACTGACATGGGGGGTGTATGTTCATCTTGTGTTCAAACACCTTTTGTTTGTATTCTGTTCCACAGTTCCTCATTTGGCAAATAATACGCTGCTAGAATGCAAAGTGGGCAGTTACCATAGCCATCCACTATTGGATGAAATATTTGGTAGTATTTTCCCTGCACAATTTTCATCTTCAATGCTTTTTAGAATTTCTGGAAGAAGAAACAAGAATCATCTTTGCAAGTGGTATGTTTGTGAAGTTAAGACACCTTGTATGCAGACCATTCCTCTCGATTCAGAACACGTTGGCGTATCGTGAAGTGTTTCGTGATGCTTTACGGTGTCAAAGTCTGGAATATTAAATATTTAGTCAATGAACCAAGAGAAGGTTTTCGAAATGGTGAATATATTCCATAATTTTAAAGATAACATGAGTTGACCTTGTCTCAAAAATGGAGTTAATCCACCTCCACCTCCGTGCCCTTTAGCCTTTTAGTGCTCTTTAGCGCCCTTGCACCACCTCCCTATTGCCCTAAGAGCAAAGTATTAGACACCATTTAAATCACGCAAATCAAAGGAAAGTCATCTCCGTACAGGCCATGAAGGTCCTTGGAGGGGTGGATGGTAAAGGCTTCCACTATCAGTAACCTCGGCAGTTGATGGGGTAGAGTGGTTAGCTCTACGCCCGGCCACCTTTTCCCCCAGGAATTAAACTGGTATTCATATTTGTTGTAGGCTGAGTGAACCTCAGGGCCATGTGCACCTCCCGAAGTGGAAATTTCATTTCTTAAATTTTTACGACTTCCTGACGTGGATTCGAACCCACGTCCTTCCGGGTGAACAGAGCACACCTCTACCGCCTCGGCCAGGTATTTAAATCAGGCAAGTCTTAAATCTCGCAAAACTCAGCCTGTCTGAAATGGAAATTCAGATCTTACGAGTTTGATCACAGCACGCATAATAAAAATGGAACTTAGATGTGGATAGGGAATTTTTTCATAGGCCCTGAACTCCCGATAGTAGTTCAACATCCACGATACGGCAACCCTAAATCGGGAAATGATTATTAAAAATTACTGCATGCTAGTCTGCAACTTTCTCAGAAGAGAAGTCGTCAGAGTAGGAGATGACTGAGCTTTCTATTACTTTCAACAATAGACATGGACACATTTCTATCCTCAAGTAAATCCTGTATATACTCAGTAGGGTATTATTGCGGCGGTAATGAAGTGATAATATGCTCAACAGCTTAATTATGGCGGCAAAATCCTCATTTTATTGACCACGGGATGGAATTTATACCAAAAGGATCACTTGAAACAGAAAAGTCATCCCGTAATGAAACCCTAACCAAACTTAAGAATTAATCATAATGGCTCAGGTGGCCACAAGAATACGTTGTTTAAGCTCAATGTGCTACTTGGAAGCCTGTTTTAATGTGTTTAGCCCGTTTCGTTCCTGGTAATTTGGAGAGTGTTTTCATTGTGTCTGTGCATGGTATCCTCAAATCCTCACGGAAATCCCAGATTGAGCCGACTAACCCTACATCGGCATGGGAAGATAACATTGAAGAAATAAACTGTAGGATAATTCCCAAATCAAAGAATCTTGAAGATTAAACTTGGCTGTTGATTTTGTTATCATTAGCCGCAAGACTTCCACTTTTTTACTAATTTCAAAAATCTTACGTACATTGACTGGGATGAAAATTGTGGCCACATTAGTGAAAAAACTAGTAAGTATGTCACTCAACTAACACAGCCCCTTGTATTAACTCATTTTATTTCATACAGTAGGTACCATTCACTATTATATGGAGGCTATGAGTTAGAAAATTTGCTTAATACCTTATGTTTGTTGTAAACGATTATTGTAGAGTTACAGTGTGCTATAACGTAACTCAACGGGACATGCTCTAAGTTAATAAAAGAAGTTTACACTTGTAAGGCTGTCGACTGGTGTATCTCGTAGTTCGTCGTAGGGTGTTTCCTATAGCGCACCTCTTTTCCACGACGATATCTGTAATCATATTCCCATCTACTTTCTTACCCTCTTAAAAGAATTACTTTATTGAAATATTCAACAGTTAATCTATATTCATTTCAGGAAGGGACTATTGATGAGTGTGAAAATAAATAATATTCAGGAGAGTTACTGTTACTCCACTGACATGATACTGAGATACCCTATTAGTACACCATACTTGCCCTATTGTAGAGCCCGAGTGGAAGCAAGCAAAGAAATTTTAGCAGGCATGATTATAATTCCGAAGTATTATAAGTTTTATTAACATAATCCACAGTGATTATAATGGAATCAGAGATAAATCCTCGTTAGTATTCTTTTCGAAAATTACGTGAGGACAACAGCCTTTTTGGTCAAAATTATTTGACCAAGGCAGAGAGATATGACTTCCATTGATCTGGAGTTAAGCTGCTCTGTAATATACTGATATAATAATGAGCATGAGTAATTATTGCCCTTTGGATGATACCGCCTCTTAAATGGACGGACTATATTTGCAGCCAAAGTTCACGGTATGTCCAAAGCTATGAATTCGAGAAATTCTCCAATATTCTCGAATAAAAATTAAATGGTACATGGCTTTTAGTGTCAGGAATGTCCAAGGACAAATTTGGATCGCCAGATGTACGTCTTTTGATGTGATGCCCGTATGCGACCTGCGCGTCGTGATGTGAATGAAATGGTGATGGAGACGACACATACACCCAGACCCCGTGCCAGCGGAACTAACCAATTATGGTTAAAATTCGCGACACTTCCGGGAATAGAACCCGGCACTTCTGTGACCTAAGGCCATCACGCTAACCATTTAGCCATGAAGCTGGACACTCACGAAGTGCATACTCAGTCAAAGTTCGCAGTAAGTTGACTGACACTTCCTGACCATTTTTCTCTTTACTCCATTTATTCTCTCAGCTTCCCTATTCCCCCTGCTTCATTGTATGATTATTTTGCATGTGATAAAGTGCTACGCATGATGAAGCATTGGATTGCCAAGTTGAAGAGCTCGCAACACAAATATAATTTAAAACGGGACACACACAAACTTACACACAGATATATGCAGCCAACAAAGCAAAGGGTTAAAAGTGTGAAATGCAAATGCGCCACGTTAAAGCGAACTGACCACTGGTGTAAAACACACAATTAATATAAATAACAAAAAAGAGCAGTTTTAAAACTTTTAACAGACTGCATGCATCTACAGTTTACTAAGCTTAAAATGACTACTGTAGCTGCATAAAATGTATGTGGCGTGAATGGGTAGGTTGTTAACTTCGGAAAACAAAACAAAACAAAAAGCGTTTGTCGTGCAGCGTCAAAATAAGAACAAAAGTATGGTTCTAAAATTGTGTTTATCATAAGATACCTGATTTTACATTGACAAAAGTGGACCATTAAAACAGAACGTTTTTATCACCTCTGGGCGTGCCCAGAATTACACCGTATCTATCAGCACCAGAATGATATGTCGACGCTGTATTTGGATGTTGAATTATTATGGAAAGAAACAAAATTGGAAATATGATATTAGAAACCAACAACAACAACAGTTTTTGATGCATTTGGTGGATGAAAAATTCCAATTCGTTCTCAGAATGTTCATACCAGATGAAAGTCAGGCTTTTAAAAACATTAGTTCTCCCTGTATTCTATTACTGTGATGCTGTATTCATAGATGCAACGAAAGAACAAATTAGAAAGATACAAAGGACCATGAATTCTTTCATCAAATTTATATTTTCGTTACGCTTTGACACTCATGTCACACCTTATTACAAGCGATTTTATCTCCCGAAACATGAAGATCTCAGAAACATTTATGTAGTAGCCGCGTTGGTGTTCAGATCACTAACTGTGAGAACTCCCCAGTACCTGACATCAAACTTGACATACCTTTCCTCTTTTCACCAGCATAATACACGCTCTGTTGCTACACTTTAACAGGTCAGCTGCCTACAATCGCTCATTCATTGCGACGGGAAATAGATTATGATACTCTCTTCCAAATAACATCCACAGCAGTAGCTCACTAGAGTCTTTGAAGTCTTCCTACGGAAAGTACCCCTTAGATGCATAAACCAGTGGTGTGAATCTTGATGAGTGTATGATGGTGTGTGTGTATAATTTATTTAATTTTCTTTAAATTAATTTCAACTTATTTTTAATTAAAATTCATTTAGTATTTTGACAAATGATATGTATATATATTGGTATAATTATGTTACATTTATTTTGAATTTTGTTACAAATTAGTTTCTTTTAGAATATTTAATATTTTGCATAAATTTATCTGTACAATGATATGGTTAATTGTAAGAGAGGACCATGAGTCCTAACTTCGACACTACCAAAGACAAAATAAATAAATAAATAAATAAATAAATAAATAAATAAATAAATAAATAAATAAATAAATAAATAAATAAATAAATAAAATAGAAGAACGTTAAGCCTATGCTTTTTTGTCTGGTGATATTTGAAACATTCTATACCAGAATTATTTCCATCATATTCAGATGTTCAGTTCTAATTTTGTTTACCATAAGATTCCTGATTTTACACTGACAAACGTGGACCTTTAAAATTCTGGCGTGCCCAGAATTATACCGTACCTCTCAACAGCAGAATGATTTGTCAAATCTGTACTTGGATGTTGAAAGATTATGGGACGAATAAAAAAATTCTAAAAAAATCTGTCATTAGACATCAACACAACAATATTTATAAGGTGTGTAGAGGATGTTTTATGTGTATGAATAATTCTAATTGGTACTCAGAATGTTCATTGAAAGAACGTTTAAGCATTTTTTTGTCTGATGGGATTAGAAAGGCGTTCTATACCACAATTCTTCCCATCACATTAGGATGGTCAGTTCTAATATAAACTTCGGTAAATTGGATTACTCCAAACGTGCCCCAGAAATTATGTTTCTCGTATTCAGACCTTGATTAGTATATACATGAGTTAAATAAACTGATATGTGAAAATTATGCCAGACAGTAGTCGGCTTCGGGGTACAACGTCCCATAAAATTTGCTCTGAGCAACGGGGTACGATAATAATAAAAGCTAACACATCTGATATTAAAACTTCAAAAAAGCTGTTAAAATTACTTAAAAGGTTACATTGCGAAGTACGTAAGTTTGATATTTCGTCAGGAAGTCGAAAATTTGGAAACGAAATTTCAGTTTATGGAGAGGCTACCAAATGAAAAACTGCGATGAAAGAAGACAACAAATATTACTCTTCTTAAACCAGTACAGTGGACAAATATGAGTTATTACTACGGAACACTTCGAAGAAATGACCTCAATTTGAAATAACTATGACATTGTATTTGATATACCATACCATATGGAACAGATGATAATATTCCCAGATTTGAACACCTTTTTCGAGAAAACAAATTGATATATATCTTACACTTGATCCCATCTTTTGAATTTATTTTGAAACTGAAACAGAAGAACGGTGCAGAGAGAATACTTTTCAAGGTTTAAGTAATATGTTATTGATAATTTCCACTCCATCTCTCAATAGTATTCCTTCTATCACGAACATCATACGACATATTTCAGGAAATACACTGATATCAGTTTAAGACGATACAATCTCCGTTCATCTAGCAACAGATCTGAAATTATATCGAATTCATCCTGTATTCGCTAATGTATACATTTCTTGGACGGCCCCACGGTGTAGGGGTAGCGTTCCTGCCTCTGATCAGGACGCTCCGGGTTCGATTTCCGGCGAGGTCAGGGATTTTTACCTGCATCTGAGGGCTGGTTCGAGGTCCACTCAGCCTGCGTGTTTGCAATTGAGATCTATCGGACAGTGAGATAGCGTCCCCAGTATAGAAAGTCAAGAATAAGGGTCGAGAGGATTCATCGTGCTGACCACACGACACCTCATAATCTGCAGGAGCTGTTGCGCCATGTGGTGTGGCTTTTTGTAGTAAATGCCTTGGAACGTAGCGAGTTGAACAAGTAATGCAGGTCACATAGTTTTGAGCATCCAAACGAGTGATAGTAATTCGAACTCCATCGTTGGTGGTGCTGATGTACTCTTTTTATTGTTCTCCTAGTTTTACATGAGGTAAATGCGGGGATTGTACCTTAATTAAGGCCACGGACTTTTCCTCCCCAGTCCTCCTTCCTTCCTATCCCAGTACTGCCGAAAAAAAAATTATAACTGTATTTGAGTACCATTAAACTGACTCTAAACATTACTTTTCTCGAACAGAGCACGAAAAATGGGCATTTGAGGCTTTAAATAATGGATATCAATACAAAACACACTAGAACTTCATGAAACTCGAATTGGCATAAGGGCTGATTGTCTGAAACTTCATTTCAATATGCATGAGACCTTTCTGTATCCTTGTACTTATGTGAATTGTATTGCAATGTAATATACCAAAATGATCATGTGTCAGGTTTTCATCTTCGGAAACCGAGATGGGAAATCGCCCTAGTCGACGTCAGAGGCCAGTTACGTAGTCCTTGTCAATCTCCTCCGAAGGTGGCAAGTTCGATACCGGTTCAGATGAGTGGCATTTAAATCTGACAACCTTATTTCGCTGGCTACTGGCAAGGTAAAGAACGTCATGCGATAGACTTCGATACTATTGCAAGTCATGAAATATAAAGCACTTAAAGACCTGTTAAATATTAATATTATTATTATTATTATTATTATTATTATTATTATTATTATTATTATTATTATTATTATTATTATTATTATTATTATTATTATTGAAGTCCTGTTCGAAAAATACTGTTAAGAATTGCTGCTGAAATATAAACATCAGAATTTGAATAAAGAAAGCTTATGTTTGCTTGCTTTATTTGGAGTCTGAACCGTAAAGACGTAATGCATGAATTCCACATACATTGACTGAGATACGAACTGCTGTAACTTTAGTCAGAAACCAGTGACCGTTGTCATTCGGCTAACCTGGAACTTGACAATGTGGTAGCATTCAGTCAGACATCTCTTACCTGGAACTACGCGGTCATTTCAGGTCGAGTGCGACACGGTATATTTGGGATTATGTTTTCTCCCCCCTCCTTCTCTGAGACACCATGAGATGGTTTTGATAATTCAGCTCTAATTTCGCCTAAAGAACTGCTGGTTCAATGTCCCTTAAGTATAGTAATACTTTCAGTCCGAAATACCATGTTCCTGTTGTTGATAATTCCACGTAAAACTCTAGATCTTGTCGGTGTTATCCTGAATGTTCCAGGACAGAGATAAAACAAAAAGCGGGTGAGCAAACAACCACCTCCTTTTCTTCTCTCTCTCTGTCGTCTGTTTCGGTTTACGCCCCCTTTCATAGTCAAGTAGCCGCCGTGTTTTACGAGCTGAATATAGCTACGCAGACTGCTGCAGGTTATTCCTCGATCGACCATCGAGGATAAAGTCCATGAATTTATCACACTATACTTGGATTACTGAAACTGCGAGAATATGTTGCCGAATATGTTGTAAGAACCTGTAACATTACAAGGGAAAAGTTAGAGTTTAAATGCTGATAGTGTTAAAATATTCTTCTTTCCTCATCTTCAGAGCAGACCTCGAATTACTATGCATATTCCCAAGATGACGAGTTACATCCTACCGAGTATGTGGCTGCCAGGTTGCTAACATCTTGCATTCGGGAGATAGTGGGTTCGAACACCTACCTTCGGCAGACGTTAAAACGGTTGTCCGTAGTTTTGTAATTTCATACCGGACAAATGTACGTTAATTAAGACCACGAATGTTCCAAGATGTCTTCAAACGTACTGTATGATTATCAGTAGAGCCCGGATTTTTATGCAGTAACAGGTTAGATTGCAAATTAATTTGGTCAGTAGGAAGTGTCGGCCACCCGCTCTTACATAATGTAGCAAGAGTAACATAAATTATAGGGGTTCGGATAGGCCGTACCCCCAAGTTTATGCAAACTCCATAGCATTATCGTTGTGAAGGTAGACTATACTTGCTACTCGCTTCAGTAAGTTTGCATTCTAACCTATTAATGCATAAAAATCCGGGCTCTTTATCAGTATAGCTTTCTAGATTACACGTCTGTACTGCCGAATCTCAATATAATCAGTCGACATGTAGAAGTGATTGAAGGTGTGAGAATGCAATCAACAGGTATAAAAATCCATTCAGGCAAGCAACTCAATGTTGAAAACAACCTAGGGAAATGAGGTGAAAAGAATGTAATAAAGTATGAGAATATATTATTCCTAAAAAATTCAATCCGTTCTTAATCATCGTTATCCGCTCGATTGGATTAGTAATTTGCCTTTTTCTACCACTACAAGCGCTAATGTGAGTAAATGCAGAGTTTTACTTAAGCCCTTATAGCTACATCCGGTGTGGACATTTTTCAAAAAATCAAAAAAACGCCTGAATGTATTGAACCAAGGACCACATTACAGAAAGAATTTTGTAAATAAGTTATTTAGGCTAGGATTCGAATTTAAAAAGAGAAAACGAGTAAAAAACAAGCGATCGTAGGCTTGTTTTTTAGTTTGATATTGCTACCCGAGGCTCATAATTTGAATTCTTTCCAGTCCCTTTAGCCCTTCAGCTTTGGGCGTAATTTTCAAGTTTACTTCGCCCGCTCTGCGGTTCTTAGGCCTAAGTCTAAGTTAAAATAGAGTTGAACATCTATTATTATTATTATTATTATTATTATTATTATTATTATTATTATTATTATTATTATTATTATTATTATTATTATTATTATTATTATTATTATTATTCAAAATTACAGGAAACGAAGTCCGAAGGGTAATATAAGGTGAAGTGATACATCACCAGAAACCTCGACATAAAGTGGAATAGGCCGGTCTGAGTAGTTCTGTCGGTAGAGCTCTGGCCTTCTCAGCCCACCTTGGCAGGTTCGATCCTGACTCAATCCGGTTGTATTTGAAGTTGCCCAAATACACGTCAACCTCGTGTCAGTAGATAAGGTAAATCATTCCTGCAGGACCAAATTCCTTGAAAACCGTAAAAGTAGTTCCTGTGACGTAAAATCAATAAGATTATATTGAAGTAGGATTGAATCGGTTGCCCTATGCCCTGCTTCATTTTTACCCCTGGTACACATTTCAAGGGTTGGTTGGCTAAGTGAACATCAGTGCCACTTTTCTCACCAGAAATGAAAGCCCCTTTATTTAATTTCTCGACTTTCCGACAGGGATGCGAATACGTATCCTTCTAGGTGATCATAGAATGCCGTTACTACCACGAATTTCCAGTCCATTATTATTATTATTATTATTATTATTATTATTATTATTATTATTATTATTATTATTATTATGGGGATGAGTGTACTACTTTCCAGCCCTCACGTCAGATGTTTAAATCTCCGGTGGAACTAGGAATCGAGCACTTCCACTTCAAAGATCTGATGGCTTGATAGCCGAATGTTATGACCACTTTCTTCTAACCATGCCTGCTGACGTTCAAAATTCGGTCAATTAATGTGGGACTTGCGTCATGAAAATACATGCCCCATTAAGTCGATTTCCACACACAGTAATTTAGATGGCTGTAATTACGATACCAATAGTTACATCTGTCTGTTTGTTAGGTCATCAGTCCAGAGGCTGGTTGGATCCTCAAATAGCACCATCAAGGGTTATGCGGTTATAAGGAAACCCCAAAAACCAATGGTAGCACCAAAATGAGGCGTACTAGGCAAGATGAGGAGTGAGGTAGTTTACCATTGCTTTCCCCACTTGGTCAGAAAGTACTATTGCAGCACGACTGACCCTATGAGCAACACCTGTCATAACACTCAGATGCACTCGTCATGCTCTGAATGTCAGTACTCACCACTTCCCATACCCCAGCAGCTTCCATACTGACACAGCCATGGGTGTTAACTGGGACTTCGGTGGAAGCTACACTTTACTCTGGCCTGTGCCAAGAGATGGATGCAAAAGTACTATATCCATCAAGAAATGACAGCAGGCAGAAGAGTTACATAAAAATGCAAAATTATACTATTTTAAAATCAACGTCTCTTATAACGTCAGAGCCGTTTAACATCACGCAATAAGAAAAGCGAAATAATGGTATCTCCTTACAGTCCATTAAGACTCTAGAGGAGTATAAGGTGAACATCCCACTACCCAGTAATCTGGGTGGTGACAGAGTGGTTAACGTTTTTCCTGGCCGCCAGTGTTCCCAGATCATAATCTGTTACTCAATTGAATAGAAGGCTGAATGAACAAAAAAGAGAGTAATGTGCAGTTCAACAAGTAGAATTCTTGTTCTTAAATGCCCTTATATTGTAATAAATGAATATTATAAATGAACTACGTATGCCTTTAACTGGCTTGGTTAGGTAGTCTCAAAAATAATGAACAAAGAAAAACATAGCCACCCTAACGGATCGGTCTCCTTATCAATTCATCAGAACAATGGTTTTTATATAAAAAAATCACCTATCTCAAAAATAATGAACAAAAAACCAGATAGCCACCCTAACAGATCGACCTCGTTATCAATTCATCAGAACAATGGTTTTTATGTAAAAAAAATCACCCATATCTTTGAAGCTATTTAGTATTTAACTAAAAGCATGAATTGTTTACTTCATCGCAAAGAGTAACAAATGATCATTTGTAATATTAAGGGAGGAGAACAGTATTGAGAATGCATTTGTCTCAGGAATTTACAGTCTTTTCAGGAATTTCAGCGTTTAGTAAGGAATAGTGTCTCTCACAACAAATTTCGGCCTTACAAATTCCTATTGATTGTCGTACTTGGTCCCCAGATCTTGACAAAATGGTTGATAAATTGCATATTTCTCTTCGCATACTTCGCGCGGCTGATGTTTGTTGACCTCGAAGCGAGTTGTAGGGTCAAAAATAAGACCAAATACTTTAACTAGATCGATGACGACTCTGTCAGCTCTTCTCGTTTAAGCACATGCGAAAAGACATCACATTTACGAATCTGGTGGCAAACATGTTCTATGTTATAAAGGATGCTAGTTTTCTTCTTCTTGTTTTTATAGAGAACAAGCTCTGTAGAGTATTAGCGTTGTGTTTGTCCCCATTAAGGAAAATAGACTCCACCACTGTATGGGTGTTGATTCCAGAGAGATAACTAGTTGATTTCATGTTCTCCTATTCTCTTTATAAACTGGGAAAATGAGGTAGGTTATATGCATAGGCACAAGATGATAGTAGTGGGGGAAGGAATAGGATAGTCATAAGGGGTGGAGAGAGGAAGGAGGGAGATATAGGATGGGGTGGTGGAAGTAGTCGACTCAAAATCAATTTGCAACTTCAGTTATAACGATTGTTTGGTTAGAGAAGATAATTTCTTCGGTCTGGCGCGGTTCCAGGAAAAGAATTGCCAAGCCTGGAATAAATGAAGGGGGAGAGGGAGGAAGAAGCAGCAAGAGGGAGTGCTTGTGAATGTCGTCAAAGCTCTTGTACACATCAGTCTGTGTGATGTAAGATATTATACTCCGTGGACATCATGCAGGAATAAACAATTCATTTACTTCACCTTCATTCCTTCAACCTGTGTCCACGGTCATATCGCTGATTTAATTTGAAATGGAAGGATAATAGAATTATATCAAGTACATCGGTGATGTATTTCTCTTGTCTCGACTGTGTTTTAAAATCTTTGCATTGCTTCCATGGTCAAATCATCCTCGACGCGGCTCGATTCCAAGCGGTGAGAAAAATAACTGCGTTATTTAAATCATTTAGAACAGTCATTCGCAAACTCTGACGCGCGGACCCCTGGGGGGGGGCCGCAACGATAATCCAAGGGGTCGGCAATTATAATGTAAATTATTGTGAATACTTAAGGAGCGAAATTGTACTGTACACACACAATTCATAGACCATTGTATTAAATTTAGTAACTATATATTCACAGTTGTATAACTTACATGCAGTATATGTGACCCTTAACTTTGCCGATGGGTATAGTACAAGGTAGCAGCGGATAAAGGAGAAATACTACAAGGTAGTGTGAGGAACTGCTATATCCACACTCATACCATACGTTCCACCTCTGCTTGAAAATATCTCGTGAATCAGAAATCCCTTCTCTGAAACTGAACATGAACTGCTCTCCTTTGACGAAGATCAACTATTCGAAGTATCTTCTCAGAGAGAAAGTGAAAAATAAATTGAAATATGATATGGGTGGACCGAGCTCGATAGCTGCAGTCGCTTAAGTGCGGCCAGTATCCAGTATTCGGGAGATAGTATGTTCGAACCCCACTGTTGGCAGCCCTGAAAATGGTTTTCCGTGGTTTCCCATTTTCACACCAGGCAAATGCTGGGGCTGTACCTTAATTAAGGCCACGGCCGCTACCTTCCCAATCCTAGCCCTTTCCTGTCCTGTAAGATCTATCTGTGTCGGTGCGATGTAAAGCAACTAGCAAAAGAAAAACATTAATCTTAGAATAACGAGTTAGGAGCAGCAAATTCCTGTGGATGCAATCTGTGAGGGTTGGGGAATAAGTCATAGCAAGTACCGTATTTTTTCGCACTAATGGGAAACATGCATAGGGGAGTGGGCAACGTAAGATGCCTAGGATTGTGTGAATAATGCCGCATACGTTTACCAGATATAGGATATAAAGCGTAGAAACTTGTGCTGCACAATGTATATTCTCAGAGAATTAAGTAATATTTACGGTAAATCCTCAAAGAAGTCCGCCAGATTGTACACAATGTTGCCAACGATGTGGGATACCAGTCACCCCAGCATGTGTGAGCGTTGGCAATGTCCACCTCTCGTGTCCCAAACCGTCTCCCACACAGTGGTTATTTCACTTTGGAGGTAAGGCCAAAATCTCACGGAGATAGGTCGGGCGAGTACGGGGAATGTTCCAGTATTTCCCATCCCCAGCGCTTAAGTTGTCTCCATACATCATCTGCTGCATGCTTTCTGGCGTTGTCATGGAGAAGTATTGTTGGAATAGCCCCACTCAACATCCGGAGGGCCACTGTTGCAGACGCCGAGAGAGCAAAGCAGGAGAATGACCATCGACATCCACTCCATGGTTACCAAGTTGCAAGGTCTCGCCTCAGGTCCCACCAGAGCTAGAAATCTGCCGCTTGTGGGAACACAAGAGACAACTCATCCTAACACAGACCACAGACGTGTTACCAAAGGAAGAACTACCTCCTGGCGCCGACCTACTTTACCCTGTATGGAGGTCCCTTAACCGCTTATGGCTGGGCGTCCCTCAATGCAAGATCAACCTGAAAAAATGGGGGATCCTTCCAGCGAACACAGACACCTCGTAAGAATGTGGTGCTGAACAAGACCCAAGACACCCACTTATATCTTCCCTCCTGGACAACCCATGCGCATCTCAGGATGTTTTAGAGGAAACAACAAGGCAAAATCAGCTGCTGGTTTTTTGTAAATGCTGACCAGACACGGAAATGAATGAATTGTTGAAAAGATCCGGACGTTTGTTCCTGATGGCACGACGGAACTGTCTCTTGAGGGTGGTTCTGCTGTACTTGCTGCCACCGTTGTGGCGTGTAGAAGGTAGTGATACGCAATCACGCCCTTATCGTCGTAAGTCACAATGACCATCAGCGTTACTCTGTAAGGGTTTTTCCGCAACTTCTGCCTTCGTAGAGATCCTGAAAGTCGCAAATCTGCATACTAGCGTTTAGCTCTTGTTTATACGCCCTTGCCCAACATTCATTCATCACGGAGCCTGACTCACTATTTCAGTCCCATCGCCCTATGCGTGGTACCTTTCCAACGCACCGCCATCTCATGCTGCGTCCACGTACTATAACTATACTTTCCAGGACATATGACCATTGTATTGTACCACCGTGAAAATGTGAGGAAAAACAGTAGTTGCCATGACATGCCCGAACCCCCGTATATCGTTGTTAAAGAACCAGAACCAGTTAAGGACAAAATTTTAAGTTTACGCCAGAACGAAAGAAACATATATAACTGTAAAAATGATCCAGAAGTTTCTGCTTTACCTTCTTATCTTTTGCAGCTATTGACGAGGGAAGTATGTTAAGTTACCTCACAAGAGAAGTAAGTAATAAAAGATGGTTTAACAAACAGATTCTCGCCCTTCATAGCAACACACAAAGGAATAACAAAACTCGATATAATCACTGAAATTAACTTATGTAAATTCAAGGTTTTTTTAAATTTATTTTTAGTACGTGGTATGTAGAATATTGCATAAAATCCATGACGTAAAGAGAATCAACTAACCACAGATTCTATTGCCAGCCCTCGCTATCGCTCGGGCACTAAATCGTCCTCAGAAAGAATTCCTCACCAACCTTACGGCAAAAATAACTATGTATATGCTTTATATGACTGTTGATCATGATTTGAGACGTGCGACATCCAGTGTTACATGGAATCTGAACAAATGGCCGATAGCTTCTCATTTTAAAAAACTCGAATTGGTTAGTTCGGGATTCAAACTGCGACCACATTAGCGCTTTAACAGTATGTCGCTCTGCCCTCTACCGAGAGAACAAAGAAGAACATTGCGGCCTTGCAGTCCTTGCTGGTGGCCATAATAATTTTGCAGTGAAGTATTGTTTTTGGTTTGTGGTTTTACTCCTCCCATATCGCTCATGATCTTTCTACCTCCTGTGAATCATTTCTTCTTCACGGCATCGAGTTAAGGCAATGTTATGCTGACTAGGTGCAAGTGTACAGAACTTGACTGAGTCCTATGATGCAGCGGGGACTCATACGATTTTCTTTTCTTTTTCGGGCTAGGTCTATGGAAGTATCAGTGGCTCAGCGCATATTGTACCATTGTACAGTGAACAGCGAAGTGTGAAAAGTGTAATAATTGAAATTGCCAAATACATAAAAAAAAGTAAGTAATACCCGCAATTTTACGATCTATCCCTAATAAGTTGGGTGGAGTAATTGCATTAGTAATATCTATTGCGATTGTCCTCATTCTCCCCTTTACTGCAAATAATAAATTCCGTGGAATCCAATTTTATCCAATCAACCAAATTCTATTTTGATCTTTAGTTTCTATTGTCATCCTTTTAACATGAATTGGTGCTCGACCTGTAGAAGATCCTTATATTCTAACCGGTCAAATCCTTACCGTCCTATATTTCCTCTACTACATCTTAAACCCTTTAATCTTTTATATTTGAGATAACCTAGTAAATTAGTTATTAAGCTTATGAAAGCATATGTTTTGAAAACATAAGACAGAAGTTCAATTCTTCTATTAACTTTACTAAATTAAATCCATTAAATAAGTAAAGAAAATATAAAAACCCTCAACCCCAGAAAAAATAATAAAAAATTAAGCGATAAAGGTAAATAAGCCTTTCATGCTAAATATATTAATTTATCATACCGAAATCGTGGAAGAGTTCCTCGGACCCAAATAAATATAAAGGCTAAGGAAACGAAGAAGTGATTTGAAAGTTCGTAGAAGAAACAAAAGCACAAAGAAACATAGTCGCTAGCTCACTACCCATGGGCCAAGAGACTCGCGTTCTATTTTAAGGTCCTCTGGTCATAAATATGGTCCATTTTTTATCTTGCGTAGCCGACTGTTTCAACGTTTACTGAGACTGACAACACTGCGTGTCAAGTCCTGGTTGGCTAGACAGCACAGCACGACACGTGTAATTGGTGTGAATGTGAACTTCAAAGATGATTTCCTGTCGTTACACAGAGTACATAACGGAACTGTACCTAAATTAAAACCATGGCCACAATCTTCCAAGTCCTCGCCTTTTCTTTTTCCTGTGTCGCTAATATTGAGCTCTGTTAGTGCAACGTTCAACAGGTAGCAAAAGTCTGCCTACGCGTGCTTACAATTGGACCTTAGTTTGAGAAGTTATGAGCCCACGGTCTAGCGGTATTGAGCTTGTCTCTTACTCCGAGACCCTAGGTTCGATTCCTGGCCAAGTCAAGGACTTTTATCTGAATCGACGGGGCTGGTGCGACGTGAAGTTGGTTATTGTTATTTTATATTAATTAACCAGACGAAACTTTACTGTATTTTATTTGACTATAAATGTTCTCTTTTATTTGGTTACTCTCTAAATTATTTATGAATGGGGGGTCAAACTTTGCAACTGGGAAACAATTTACCATTTCACAGCTGTATTATGTCAGTATTTCCTGAATTTCTAAATATCAGTGAAGTCTTAACTACTCAACTGGGCGTCCTTACGATTCGAATACCAATACTTCAGTTTTTGATTATTTAAAAACAATTTTTTTTGCTAATTGCTTTACGTCGTACCGACACAGATAGGTCTTATGGCGACGATGGGACAGGGAAGGGCTAGGAGTGGGAAGGAAGCGGCCGTGGCCTTAATTAAGATACAGCCCCTGCATTTTCCTGGTGTGAAACTGGGAAACCACAGAAAACCATTTTCAGGGCTGCCGACAGTGGGGTTCGAACCTACTATCTCCCGAATACTGGATACTGGCCGCACTTAAGCGACTGCAGCTATCGAGCTCGGTTTAAAAACAATTATCTCATTAAAAGAATGCATTTGCAATAATTACTTTCCGAAGGTTTCATCGGATTTTTAAATTCCCGCACTCTATATAGTATTTTCGTCTTGTCTTACATCCCCAGTAAGCATGTTACATTGTGCAAACAAATATGCAACAGACTGGTAACAAATCTCGTCAGAAAATGGACCACTATAGGGGCAACACGTGATGTTTAAACAGCTGTCTTCTTTCAAGGAATGTTGGAAACATTAAAAGGTGCTCATAGTGTGTGCGTATCCTCATGATGCTGCGCCAATCTCAATCCAGGCTGAAATTCCGAAAAGAATTCTTAACGTAAAGCTCAAAATTAGTTCCATAGCCTACAGTCACATCAAGATTATTAAATAGGTTGTAATTCACGCGTGCATCTGGCATAAGTATCTTGCCACCTTAACACCTTTTCATGTTTGGTCCGGAATTATTACTGACTCTGCCACGATTTAATATTGCTAAGCCCAGGATTCAAACATTGATCTCGCGCTCAGGTGCACTAAACAAGAATATAAATGTGGTATCATAATTAGTAGTGTGCAATGGTTTAAGGTCATGAAGCGAAAGGTTGCTGGTTGAAAGTGTTCTAACGAGGAGTTATTTTGTGAAATTCACGTATTGAGCGTCCCCAAGCGGACCGGCTAGACAGTTCGGCGCCGCTATAAACAAGCCGGGATGGTCCTCGCTACTGTAGTCATTCCGGGGTCAACGAACCATCTCTTCTGGTGAAATACAGTACATGGGTGGGTGGGTGGCATGGAAGTAAGTGTATATGAAAATACAATGTCTGGCGATAATACTCTTCCGCCGAGCGAGTTGGCTACGCGGTTCGGAGCGTGCAGCTGTTAATTTGCGTTCGGGTGATAGTGGGTTCAATCCCCAACCCTGAACATTATTTCCCGTGGTTTCCCTTTTATCACACCAGGAAAATGCTGGGGCTTTACTTTAATTAAGGCCACTGTCGTTTCCTACTGAGACTTAGCCCTGTTCCATCCCATCACCATCACAACGCCAGTCTCAGTAGGTGCGATATAAATCGAATAGCAACAAAATGCAAAACATAAAAGAAATCCTCTTCTTTCGTAAAGTGATACTAATTGCAATGATATTGCCATCAACACCCCTTCCTTGCACTAATCGTATAAGAAAGAAGGAGATCTCTTAACTACTGAAGAATGGATACATTTATAGAAAAGAGATTACTACTACTACTACTACTACTACTACTACTACTACTACTACTACTGCTGCTGCTGCTGCTGCTGTTGCTGCTGCTGCTTCTACTGACACTACTAAAAAGTTTTCATTTCTCCCCTGAAGGGGGAGGCGGGCCTCTTAAACGGTGACGCCGTCTCTCAGGCCGGGAGATTTGTTTCGAGGAAAGGGATGCTCGGAGAAGGTGACGGGATTGGCGACCGTGGTCTATACTAGGAACTGCCCCGACATTCACGTTAATGCAGGAGAATGGAAAACCACGGAAAACCATTCTCAGGACAGCTGACGGTTGGGGCCAGCCATCAGGTCCAGCTCTGCCCCGCCTCCCGAATGCAGAGGCGTAGAGCCACGGTAGAGCCGTGGCAACCCCTCCTCTGCTCGGTTGGCCGGTCGAAGTGCAGAGCTGTTAGACCACGGACCAGCCGTGGCCACTTATGGGCCGAGACCCACTCTGCATCTACCAATGATCAAAGCCAAGCGACATAAGTTAGCCTTCGGGAGATAGTATGTTCAAGCCCCACCACTAGCAACCAGAAGATGGATTTCCACCGTTTTTCACTTCAACACGAGGCAAAAGCTGGCGATGTAATTAAGACTGCGGATGATAGCTTTCAAGTCTTAACTTTAAACAGGAGAAAAGAAAGAAAGAAAGAAAGAAAGAAAGAAAGAAAGAAAGAAAGAAAGAAAGAAAGAAAGAAAGGCATGATGCAAGGATAACTGAGACCTCACCAAACGTAATACCGTCCTGTTCGGAAGAAAACTGGAGATTACAGAACTGAATGGCTCGGAAGTCCTCAAAGTCCGATACGTATCAGAATTCCTGCTTGACATGTTTTGGATAGACCGGTGTCTCCAAAAATTGTAAGAGTCATTAGGAGGACGTGAAACCAATGTATGATAATAATAATAATAATAATAATAATAATAATAATAATAATAATAATAATAATAATAATAATAATAATAATAATAATAATAATAATAATAATAATGTTTTTGTTTTATCAGTCAGGTGTATAAGGAATTAATAGACATGAATATCTTGTAGTCATTTAAATGAGTTGTCAACAACAACATTTAGCTGATAGGTAGGAACATACCCCTAAAGATACTAATAATTCAAACTGGAAACCTACTGACTGTGGTTAAAACGTCGAAGTCTAATAATTTAACTTAAGAGTGCTCAGTTGAAGCCGGCTGTGTAATATATATAGGCGTCTTGAGCTCTAAGCCGTCAATCCTTAGACGAAGAGATGCAACACGGAAAACACATTTCTCTTCCCCACAGGGAAGTGATTCGCATCTACGTTTGAAGTCGATGTTCTCAGTTCAGGTAATACTCATACTAAAAATGCCATTGCACTAATAAGAAAGAAGTGCCTTGGAGGTAAGACAGAGAGCGGTATGTTCAAGGGGAGCCGGGGGTTGACATATTACACGACGTATAGTACATTATAGTAGTGAACGTAAAGCGATGGAGGGGAAGTGGAGGGAGATAGATGGTCTTGCGCAGTGTGTGGATTCTACCCCACTCATCCCCTCCGTCACTGCAACAACCCCTTCTATAACCCTGTCTTCTTTTAGGCCGTCTGCGCGTCAGCATTCGAAACCTAAACGGACCAACCAGATCACTGGACACTCTGTTCTTGCACAAAATTGTTCAGTAGAATATTACATTACCACGCATGCGTTGTCTGTTGAAGAAAATAGGTTGAGGTGGTTATTAATTTAGAATGTGAGTGTACCAAGGCAGCCATCTTGGCAACAGAAAGGGTAGCTCTTGAATAAGGGAGGGGATAAGAGGGGAGATGCACGGGTAGAGAGAGCGAGAGAGAGAGAGAGGGATGAGGGAATGCGCGAGTGCTGTTGGAGTAGTGGGGATGGTTTGGATCGGTACTGTATATCTAGACTGCGAAGGGGGAGCAGACGTAAGGGTACAGAGGGGATATAGGGGTGGGGGATGCAGAAAAGTTTTTTAGGTGTCTATATATATGTGTGCATGTGCAGAAAAGGAGGGTTGGGTCGGGTTGGGCAAAGGAAGGGGGGTGTTAGCGAAAAGGTTCCTCATTCTGAAGGAACATTTCAAGCGTACAAGTCGGTTTGTTCTTTTGCTCCCGAAGAAGGAAGATCTGGCCTCCTGACTTACAATAGACATCCTCTTAAGCTGACCAACTTCAGCCACCCAAACACTGGTATGTAATACAAGTGAAAGTCTTTGCATCAGAAACGTGTAGTCATCTTTTCCCTTTTGAATCTATCCGTGTGGAAGAGAAACGTAGTAATGCATTCACTTACGTCAGTTCTTCGCTCATGGCCATCCAGTGCACGTCTCATTGCGGAAGTAGTAGTAGTAGTAGCAGCAGTAGTAGTTTTGTTTTAAAGGTCCTGGCTTCAGTCCAAGGTTTAACCTTGCTGATTAATAAATCATTTGTTCAGTGAACTAGTATGTCGGTAATGTTACCACGAAATTGCAAAACGCAAAAGATGGACAATTCAGTAGAGCAATTTGAATGTGCAAATTCAATGTGGTCTTTCGAATTAATAACCTTTTTTTCAATTTGTTATTCAGGATTATGGTTGTAAATTGTATCTGAGAACGGTTATCAAATGAGCTAAGGAAATGTTCTATTTTTATAGAAAGAATTCCTAAACTTTTGATTAATAATGTTTTTTCGACTTCATGTAGAGTATTAAAACTGAAAAATTCAGTAATATCTGTCATTAGACGTTGTAGCCTTAACTGAAGTTATTTTGTGATATGAAATATTTACGTTAAATAGCTATTCTTTTTTACTTAGAATGTATCATGCTTGGAATGCATGAATTTGCAGTATATTAATACGACGAGAAGTACGCTTAAAATCCACCAACTGTTGCTTGTTTTTTGCTCGAGGCATGGGCAAAGTTCGTCCTGTGACGTCAGCAGTATGGAAGTCTATGCAATGCCAAGGAATGTGATTAAAAAGCAATGTAATTAGAGAAAGTTGTGAGTGATTTTTTTCAATTTATTTGCTCGGTAATGAATGATTACAAAGTGTAATTCGAAAGTGTCAGATTCTTGATAGTCTGTAATACTCGTGATTGTAGATTTAGAGGTAAATACATGGGCCGAAAGTGAACGAAGGAGGTTTCTTTTTTTTTTCTAAATTAGTACTATAGAAGTTGTCTTTTTGCATGTACGCATATGTAGTTGAATGTGGTCCTTACGTACGCTTGTGGTAGTATCATGAATTGATATTACCTTCTTGTTCTGGATATTAATCTAAAATATTATTTTTCGTAAACGTGAATCAAGTGCGAAGTTTGTACATGATAATTTATTTCAAATTGATGTATTGAACTGCTAAATAGCCTTAGATACCTTCACCTGAAATATTTATAACTGTCAAAACTGGATTTATAGCGTTTTTACCATGTCTCTTACGTCTGAATACTGTAATAGAACGCGAAACGAACCTCCCTGCAACCACCAGCATTAACTAAGTCTGACTTCAAAGAACATTAAGAAGCAAATAGGTGGTTTCTTTATAAATACACGATTTAGGCGAGTGCCAGCTTTCTTCAGAAATAATATGTCTAATTGACAGTACGTTCTGAACAAGTAATGTACATTTTAGTAATTCCTACATATTGAACCCATAATTCTACGTAAGTCAAGGGTTCAATATAGTTAAATTGAATATGTTTACATAAAAATATAGTTTTATTTTAAAAGAATTCATGAGGTGATGCATAATGTAGTAAATGTGTTCTGTGTTTATGTAGTTGTATTTACAATACACAGTTTAATGCATAGTGCGTAGTTTTAGAAAGTGTATGAGATATGCATCATTTTCAAGAATTGCCATACAAGGATAGATATGTTTCAACTCAGGATCGTCCTTTTTGAAACGAGGGCCATATTGCATTGATTCTTTTTTTCCTTGACAAGACACGTGAAATATAATGTTATTGCATGCATATTTCACCTTACTTACACGTTACACTAGTGGTGTTCATAAGGTTTCATAAAATTATGAAGCATTTAATGTTTGTTTTAGGACATTTTAAAATATTGGATTCCTAAATATAGCAAGTCGCTGAAATTCTGAATATTCCGGGTCATTTTAGTTTTAAAGGCATATTTCAAAAACTAAGGGTAGTATATGCTGAAATTCAAAATATCTGCGTCATTATACAGTGAACGTATGTAATAAATATGTTAAAAACTTCAGTATTGAGAGTTCTCATGCAAACAAAATGTTCTAACTAGATTGAAATTATTTAAAAATTAACATAAATATTGCTCACAGAGATGTGTATCTGGCTGTTGAGTAGCTAAATGATTTGAGTGTATTACCTCATAGTCTACATTCGAAATTCTTTCTTACAAAAGCCATTACAGTAATTAGTCATTCTTCATAAAATATGGTAAGATAAGCCTACGGTTGGTCCTGTTAGGAGGACAAAGTGATAGCCGAGTGACTTGTTTTCTTTTTTGTTTTTTTTTACTTGTTTAACGTCGAACTAACACATTTCAGCGATGGAAGGATGGATGGAAAAGGTCTAGGTAGCGTCTGTGGCCTTAATTAAAATTCAGTCCAAGCATTTGCCTCCCGACGGTGGGATTCGAACCCGCTATCTACCGAATGCAAGCTCACAGCTGCGCGACCATATCAGCATGGCCAAATCACTCGGCATGACTTGTTGTCCTATTAGTAGCACACTTGTAAGGAATTTTTACGAGAACGTTCCATTCTGTAGTTGTATTATTCAGGTATAATAATAATAATAATAATAATAATAATACAGGTTATGGTATTTTTAATTACTAGTGAAAGCCTAATTATGGGAATTCTGCCCTAAAATGATTTCCATAACACATCAATGCTCTAAAATGACAGCTGGCTGCACCGAATTTTGATATCACAAGCACGATCACAGAAAGGCGTACTATGGAGCTGGCCGTAAAAAAAAAATGCGTTTCTTTTCTTATGACCAAGGAATTTACGTCAGAATTGTCCAAATTAGCTTGTGAAGAACGCAAGTTTAGGAGTATTTATATTCCTTTTGTCGTTAAGTTGATGAAGAAGGGTACAATTTAGTTCTATTCCGCAATCTTTTTTGAACTTAAACTCATGCGTAGAACATACCAACAAAGTAAAGTAAATACTATCTCCATGAAAGCTTTGAAATACTTAGGAATTCTCATTCCAGGACCCTCAGAATCAAGCGAGAAAGCAAACAAGGAAGTAATCAACTTTAAAACTCTTATTCAATTCAATGTTATGCTGTTCGAGAACTAGCTATGGAAAAACTCTCGCAGTGGTCAATCTCTCCCAATTCACTCATATTCCATATTAATCATTTAAAAAAGAGTACCGAGTTCTTTCAACATGTTGATACCTTTCGGTTTCGGAAGTAAATTTCGATACGACTTCAATATCACGGATTCAAAATACTACGTTGCTCTGAGTTTAGTTACTTCTAATATTAAATGAAATGCTTTATAAATATAAATTAGAATGAAGCAGCAGGTAATATAAGATAATGAGTGAATAACGTGGTGACTTAGCTGCTAGCTTTCACCAAGATTAGAATCTCGGTCAGTTCTGGGGAGAAATTTTCATCTGAAATTTCAGAAAAAGGTGTCTGGCATTAAACCCCTGACCAAATCCAAAATGGGCCGGAGTAGCTCCAAGCTATTAAAGCTAATAAGATGTAAAAAGATTTCACCAGGTAGTATAACTCTTCTTTTGTGTAACTAGAAACTGTGACAGGGTTTCTCAACATCTGTATATCCTCTGGATATATTCTACTTTTGGATGTAATCGGATCTTAGAAGCGAAAAGGTGTATGTACATACACAGGTACTGAAACCACAATAACAAAAGATAATAGGAAGCTTTACACATAGACAAGAACACATTTCTTATTTAGTCCAGGCCCTAAATAAATAAAAAACATTGCTCTAGCATATTGGTTTATATATATTGTTTTGAATGAGTTTATTTACATTTTTTTTACAAGTTCCTTCACGTAGCACCGACACAGACAGGTTTTATGGCGACGATGGGAGAGGAGATGCCTAGGAATGGAAAGGAAGCGGCCGTGGACTAAATTAAGGTACAGCCCCAGCACTTGCCTGGTGCGAAAACGGGAAACGACTGAAAACCATCTTCAGGGCTGCTGACAGTGGGGTTCGAACCCACTATCTCCAGGATGCAATCTCACAGCTGCGCGCCCCTAACTGTATGGCCAACTCGTCCGATTTGTGCATGAGTAAATTGATAGATAGATAGATCGGTTGCACAAGTAATCAAAGTACATTCCCAGTGTAATCAGTAGAAAATTTGAGTGTTAAATTGATTATTATTATTCGCCTTTCTAATCCTCCATGGTGCTCTCCTTTATCTCCGTGGACTCTCTTCCTTTCTTTAGTCCACTTGGTTCCTGGTCTCTTTGGAACTTCATTCTCTTGGTGTACTAGTCGTCTAATTAACTTTTGACTGAACATATCCCTGTGTAATATTTTTGATGTATATGTCTGGGATTTCTTCCAGGTCCTTTTTGACTTGTTGAATCCGCGGTATCTTCTTCTTCTTTATCTGTTCACCATCCAGAGTCGGCTTTTCCCTCGGACTCAGGGAGGGATCCCACCTCTACCGTCACAAGGGCAGTGTCATGGAGTTTCAGACTCTGGGTCGGAGGATACAACTGGGGAGGATGACCAGTACCTCGCCCAGGCGGCCTCACCTGCTATGATGAACAATGGCCGTGCGGGGGGATGGGAATATTGGAAGGGATAGACAAGGAAGAGGGAAGGAGCGGCCCTGGCCTTAAGTTAGGTACCATCCCGGCATTTGCCTGGAGGTGAAGTGGTAAACCACAGAAAAGCACTTCCAGGATGGTTGAGGTGGGAATCGAACCCACCTCTAATCAGTTGACCTCCCAGGCTGAGTGGACCCCGTTCCGGCCCTAGTATCACTTTTCAAATTTCGTGGCAGAGCCAGGAATGGAACTCGGACCTCCGGGGATGACAGCTAGTCACACTAACCACTACACCACAGAGGCGGACTGGATCCGCTGTATTCTCTTCAATTTTCTTGTGTATGTCATGATCTTGTGTATAAGCCTTGACGCTGAGAGTCTTTGAACGTGCACATAAATTGATTAACTGATTACGGTAACAATATATTAAAAACGCATTACCATAATTTAACAAGAACCATTTGCCATGGATTACTGATATGCTGATCAAGTGAAAATTCCATTTTGTATAGAAATTTCATCATCATCATCATCATCATCATCATCATCATCATCTGTTTACCCTCCAGGGTCGGCTTTTCCCTCCGACACAACGAGGGATCCCACCTCTACCGCCTCAAGGGCAGTGTCCTGGAGCTTCAGACTCTTGGTCGGGGATACAACTGGGGAGAATGACCAGTACCTCGCCCAGGCGGCCTCACCTGCTATGCTGAACAGGGGCCTTGTGGAGGGATGGGAAGATTGGAAGGGATAGGCAAGGAAGAGGGAAGGAAGCGGCCGTGGCCTTATGTTAGGTACCATCCCGGCATTCGCCTGGAGAAGAAGTGGGAAACCACGGAAAACCACTTCCAGGATGGCTGAGGTGGGAATCGAACCCACCTCTACTCAGTTGACCTCCCGAGGCTGAGTGGACCCCGTTCCAGCCCACATACCACTTTTCAAATTTCGTGGCAGAGCCGGAAATCTAACCCGGGCCTCCGGGGGTGGCAGCTAATCACGCTAACCACTACACCACAGTGGCGGTAGAAATTTCATCCATTTCTCTAAATAGTTTTAATATGTACTAAATTTATGTCTGTGCAATAATAATAATAATAATAATAATAATAATAATAATAATAATAATAATAATAATAATAATAATAATAATAATAATAATAATAATAATAATAATATCTGAAATGCATTGGTTTTCTTTAGTAACATCATACTGTCCCCTTTGCTCGGATTTCTACGAAGACTCTTACACTACAGTGTTCAAATCCCTTACCCCGTAGAAAAATGTGTAGCTATACGTACTTCAATTGTTCCGAAATGAAAATGGTAAGGACAACAAACAATATCACAGGTATATACATGACTTACCATGTAGATGAATTGACCGAATTTCAAGCTACGCTTACTTCGACGAGAGGTGGTGGTGGTGATCATTGTTTTAAGAGGAAGTACAACTAGGCAGCCACCCTCTATATATCGCTAATCAGGGAGAAAAATTGGAAGGGATCCGACACATCGAAAATGAAGGTATCGGCAAAAAAAGGTATGGGCCACGAAGGGCGTGGAAATGAAAAACTGCCTAGGCCTCGAATGCTCTAATACCTTCAAGGTCGGCGAAGAACAAGAGTTGATCAAGGGAGGTCAGATAGGATAGATGAACGTGAGGAGCCTGGCACAAGTAAGTGGAAGCAATGCCAGGGCTCAGCTGAGGGCCCTATGGTCGGCAACCCACGCTCCCAAGTTGAGAGCCCCCGGGGCCTCTTTTAGTCACCTCTTACGACAGGCAGGGAATACCGTGGTCGTTATTTTATCACCCCCACCCACAGGGGATATTTCGACGAGATATTAACAGTAATGTCACAGAGACTTCATAGTTCTCAGTATATTTATAGCAAGACCTAAGAGAACGGACAGTTCCATATCGGGTAAGTTGTAGTGTTACCAGTGCACTGTGTCTTCTGGCATGTGGCTAGATCAAGTTTGTTACTTTCAATCACCTGCCTTAGTCTCATGCTTGGCATTTCAGTGGGCTTGGCAGGCTGATATAAAACAGCATCATCTGGCTGGGAAGGAAAGCAAAAGAAACTGTCTCACCCCTCATTTCTCTAACGCGCCTCTTCAGTAGTGCCTAGGTCTACTATGACAAGTGGTAGTAGATCTCTTGGCGATTCACCTAGCCTTTGGCGTAGACAACAATGGCACTGTGTAGAGATAAGAAGAATGCAAGAATGAGAAATGTGACCTGCAAGCACGAACTTCCTGTTCTGCCCAGACAGGTCGGTTCTTATCTGCTCGTATCTGCTACACGAAAACATTAGACTCACACTTTGCAGTTCGCTGGATTACAACTGACAAGAGCGAAGAGTTGCCAGTAGAAGATAATATAAGGTCGCCTGGGTAGTAGCGGAGTTGCTATGGTAACCATTGCGTCACTGGCTCTGCTGGTGAAAACCCCTTCGCCCCGTGCCTCACCGGGCATGTGCATTCTTCTGATCTCCCAGCAGTACAGTAAATACAGTCATCCACAATAATTCCCGTTATTTATTTATTTATTTATTTATTTATTTATATATTTATTGAGCGTAGGCTATGCCTTTTAGCACCAGAAGTGACCAAGGTCTTACAATTTGACTCCCATGGGTGACCTGACCATCTGGTTATGAGTTGATGAAGATGATTATGATGATGATGATATACGGAGAGGGTAAAACCTAGTGTTGGCACATGGCCACTTCTACCCAGTAACACCAAGGAGTCTGCTCAAGTCTTAACATCCCCGCTCGGTCGACGAATCACTATCAACGTCATATGCTCTCACTACATTTGAACACTACAGAGAGGTTTTGCAACCAACCCAGGATTTTGGTAATCAATTTATACAATCCTGTCGGTGAACACTCTGATGGTGATTTTTTCCCACCATTGGGACTCGAACCAGCTTAGCACAGTGGCAGGACATATAAACATGAAGTTTTTACGATCTCGGTCACCAGGTGGGCTGGTCCTCTCGTGGGAGGCGAATGGATCGTGAGAGAAACGAAGACACGCCTACCCACCTTGCGACATACGCTAACTACGCCTGTCAAGGATGCACGGTTCTTATGATCGTCTGTCAAACTATTTGGCTGACTAGTCAGCTTTTTGGCCATTCGGCCTCGGGATCCCGGGCTCGATTGCCGGTCGGGTCGTGAAATACTAATCAGTTTCCTATACACGACAGAAAACAAGTTCAAGATGATTCTACTAGGAGTAAAAATAAGCAAACTCTTGGTTATTAATCTATTACTAAAGGAACGATGGTTGAGTGTCTCGATTATATCTTAAATTAGCTGTTCCATCTATCACGTGTAGGTTGTTGACCAGCCTACAACCTCAGTGTTAGCAAGAGAAGCTAATTTCGAAAGCACACCTGGTCAATAGAGGATGATTTCCAGGCAGTCCTTGACATTTTGACACTGTAAAAACAATTACATCGCCATCGCTACTTAATTGGCTACCATGAGATCTACACACTATTTCCATATCAGCGATGCTCAGCGATGTTGGACATAGCAACGAAAATCTAAATTTGTGAATATCTTGCAAAAATTGAAGGATTACGGAATTAGCATTTTCTTCACTGTTTATTACATACAGTGTTTTGATAAATATATGGCCTATCGTCCCACGGTAAAATCTCGCCTAGAATACGATGCACTTAGCACGCATTAAATACCTTTCATAAAGTACCACACAGTTCACTGGCCAAATGCCTACTAATTTCTTTTCCTCAGATCATTATGGTAATACTGTATCCTACCATACCAACCTTCTAGCCTTACCTACCCACTAATATGTCATGTATCACAATTCCTTCACATCCCGCGATTGAAATCGAATTCCTCTAATATTAGGGCTCTACAGAATGCAAGTACATTTAAAACAGCTGTGTGGGGGCTCATATGTGAAAACCAGAGTAAAAATTACTAATTGCCTTTAGACGTCAAAACACTTAATTTATAAATGACCGAGCTCGATAGCTGCAGTCGCTTAAGTGCGGCCAGTATCCAGTATTCGGGAGATAGTAGGTTCGAACCCCACTGTCGGCAGCCCTGAAAATGGTTTTCCGTGGTTTCCCATTTTCACACCAGGCAAATGCTGGGGCTGTACCTTAATTAAGGCTACGGCCGATTCCTTCCCACTCCTAGCCCTTCCCTGTCCCGTCGTCGCCTTAAGACCTATCTGTGTCGGTGCGACGTAAAGCAAGTAGCAAAATTTATATATATATAAATGTCACAGTGTCTCTCAGTGACTCAGTTCAAATTCATAATTTGTATAGGGTCTGATTACGTATCAAGTGTCTTAATTTTTCATTGTTATGTTATTATATTTTAAATTATAAATTACATGTAATTTATTAAAATATTATTTTAGTTGGTATATTTAGTGTTCTTTAAAATGTACTGAGTTTGATATCTATTAATATGTTCTTATTCTGTGTGTAAATTAATGACATACAATTAAAATTTTGCTCTACGTCGCACAGACACAGATAGGTCTTATGGTAACAATGGGACAGGAAATGGCTATAAGAGGGAAGGAAGCACCCATGGCTTTAATTAAGGTACAGTCCCAGCTATAACTGGTATGAAAATGGAAGCCCACGAAAAGCCATTTTCCGGGCTGCCGAGAGTGGGGTTCGATCCCACTACCTCCCGAATGCAGGTACTGGCTGCACTTAAGTGACTGCAGCTGCCGAGCTCGGTTTAAGACCACTAAATAGCACTGTAAACCGAATCTCTCTTGGGCGACTATGACTGAGTTTTAATTAGGCTACTTTTGACGGGTGAACACCAACTGTGTCACCAGAGATATTTTACATCACAATATCGTACGACATGGAGTGTCGAATGGACATTCCTCCACCCTTCAAAACTCCGACTACCTCTAACGGGTTTGAACCCGTTACCCTAGGATCCGAAGAACGACACACTATCACTGATCCGTAGGGGGAACTAGTAAAATCAGATATGGAGGAGAGAAGTCTCAGATGGGAAGATGTCCTGGAAAATGAAGACAAGAAGAGATGGCCAGCACTTGTACACTATATCCGGAAAACTAGAGTTAGAAAATGATGATGATGATGATGGGGATGATGATGTTGAACTCGTCATAAAAGCAAAGTGAGAGTCCGAGTTTGAAATTCAGAGGAAAAATTATCATTTATTTGCACTGATTTTATAGTCACTGTCACGAAATTGCGTATTGCTTTTAGTGCCGAGAGTGTCCGAGGACATGTTTGGCTCGCCAGGTGCAGGTCTTTTGATTTGACTCCCGTAGGCGGCCTGCGTGTCGTGATGAGGATGAAATAATGATGTAAACGACCCATACTCCCAGGCCCCGTGCCATCGGAATTAACCAATGATGGTTAAAATTCCCGACGCTGCCTGGAATCGAACCCGAGATTTGCGGCCAAAGGTTAATACGCTAACCAATTAACCATGGAGCCGGACATAGTCACGGTGAATATTATTTTACAACTAAAACAGCAATACAGGAAATACAGTTCTTTACTTCATATTATAATCTCCTTTTCCCTCTAACGAATGCAAATATATTCGGAGAGCTCTTGATAGTCTCCATCAGATAAACGGTACGTGCCTGTGGGAAGTTCCACGGATTCTCTCTTGTGCATTTCATCCGGACCCGGAGAAAGTTCACAGACCGCAAAGTAAGCTCTTCATGCGAGGGAGGGACAGCAGGAAGAGATTTCATTGATAGTCCAAAAGTAGCAAGTAACAGTTGAACTACTAGTTCTATAGCCGTGGGCGCGAACGAAAGTGAAATCTTAATCCAGCGCACAACCAGTCTCTCGCAGCCTCAGGGCCCACTGTAAGTGCAGGGTCACCGGTCGATCGTACTGTTCCGATAAACTTGCAGCGATACCATTTTCACTTTCGTGGCAAATAAAGGAGGAGCAAGGAAGTGTACAGTCGGGTACAAAACAGGCAGTTACATTGTGCTGAAACAGCATGGGTATGTCTTATAGACTAGTGGAATTAGTAAATAGAATGAAATGTATTCCGCCATTAAGTTACAAGTCTACTTCCTTAGCTGAACGGTCAGCATATAGGCCGTCAGTTCAAACTGCCCTGGGTTTGATCCCCGACCGGACCGGAAATTTTAGCTGCATTTAGTCAATTCCCCTTGTCCGATACACACCTCTCCATTTACATACAACACACCACACTACCGTCCGACTCGTTGGCTGAATGGTCAGCGTACTGGCCTTCGATCTTGAGGGTCTCGGGTTCGATTCCCGGCTGGTTCGGGGATTTTAACCTTCATTGGTTAATTCCAATGGCTCAGGGGCTGGGTATTTGTGTTGTCCCCAAAATCCTTGCAACTCACACACCACACATAACACTATCCTCCACCACAATAACACGCAGTCACCTACACATGGCAGATGCCACCCACACTTATTGGAGGGTCTGCCTTACAAGGGCTGCACGCGGCTAGAAATAGCCACACGAAATTATTACCACACTACCAACTACCCCTACAGAACACATATTGCCTTTTACTAGAGAACTAAATCTTCAAAAATCTGACTACAGTTTCCTCGCAGTATACTGATAGTATTACTAATAGCCTAACTTATTGACGAAGAAGAACATGTACTGTATACTGGTATTAAAATTCAAAAAAAACTGTTTTAGACCCTCCAGATGTAAAAAAATATATGAACACTCTAAACATTACATATATACATCTTCATTATGGGCTGTTATGAATTATTTTTACTAGTTGCTTTACGTCGCACCGACACAGATAGTTCTTTTGGCGACAATGGGTTACGAAAGGGCTAGGAGTGGGAAAGAAGCTGCCGTGGCCTTAATTAAGGTACAGCTCTAGCACTTGCCAGGTGTGAAAATGGGAAACCACGGGAAACTATGTTCAGGGCTGCCGCCAATGGGGTTCGGACGCAATATCTCCCGAATGCAGCTCACAGCTGCGCGGCCCTAACCGCTCGGCCAACTCACCCGGTGTTATGCCTTTCAGCGTTCAGTCTGCAAGCCTATGTAAATTTACTAAACGCCACCACAATCCTTTATTTGTAACTAGCTCTTAATGAATACCGGTCTCGAAAGCCAAGAATAATGGCCGAGAGTATTCGTTGTGCTGACCACACGACACCTCGCAATCTGAAGGCCTTCGGGCTGAGCAGCGGTCGCTTGGTAGGCCAAGGCCCTTCAAGGGCTGTAATGCCAAGGGGTTTGGTTTTGGTTCTTAATAAATAGTTATAAACTAGTTTAACCATCGTCGTCTTAGTCTCCGTCTACTTCTCTTATCTTCTATGACGGAGTCCATTATTCTCCTACTTCCCCATTCGCCTTATATGATCCAACCACCAAAGCCGGTTTACGCGCCTAGCTTCATCAACCGAGTTCATACCTTATTCTTCCACCGCTTTTCCAATGCCTGTGGGGGTAGTGGGTGCGAACTGTGTCGCACACGATTATTTGACCCTGTTTTACGGTCGGATGCTCTTCCTTACGCCAACCCTATACGGACGGGTATAATCACTACTGCGTGATTTTGTGGTGGTTGGAAGTCTGGTGTATTGTCTGAATATGAAGAGGAGAGTGTTGGGATAAACAGCCAGCCTCCGAGCCAGAAGAATTAATCAGGCTCGATTAAAATCCCCTACGAGGTCGGGAGTCGAACACGGGATCCCTTTGAAACGAATTTCTGAACGCTGACCTTTCAGCCAAGGATTCGGACCAATTTAGTTCATTCCTAATTTAGGTATTATCTCCTGATTCCGAGTGCTAACCTGCCATTGTTCCCACTTGTTTGTACGGTGATGATTCTCGCTAGTTTCATCTCTGTTACTTCTAACTAACCCAGGTTTCATTGCCGTAAAGCAAATTTGGTTTGATAACAGACCAGTGTAAAGATAGTTTCTTCCGGAAGCCGACTTCTTTCTTACAGAATACTGTCGATAGCAACTACTAACTCGCTGCATTAGCTTCGCTGTACTTTCATTCAGAATTCCTAATGCCAAGCGACTATACCCGGATTTGAACCTGCAACTTCGACCAAAGGAGATGGGCCTCCAACGAACTATAGTACTTAATTATTTGAATATTGAGATAAATGGTTTAGATTGTAGTGTACTGTGTGTATATCAAGATAAGTGTATTAAGATAAACGCAATCATCCAGTCCCCATGTCAGAGGAATAAACCAGACGCAGTTAAATTGCGCGACCATATCGAGAATTGCACCTGGAACCCTCTGAATCGTAGGAATCGACGATGACCTATCAGCCAAGGAACTTCTCGAAATCACAAAAATAATATCAATTATAATAATTTAGCAAAACCGTGACACGTACAGCACAATAAGTATCATGTCACACCAAGGCAACTGTCTTCCCGGCCAAATTACTAGTAGATAATAATTAGAGTGTCTCGGAGTCTGCGTCTCAGTCAATTTGTTTGGTTTTCTGACCGGCACCATTGCCTCTCATATCAAACAACTCCTCTTTACGGCCCAATGCCTCTCTTGATGCCAAACGTTTGTGATATGTTGTATGTATATGAACAGAATTATATCAAGACGAATATAAACACCCAGTCAGACGAATTAACTATAGTTACGCATTTAAAATCCCCAACCCGGCCGGGAATCAAACCAGAGGCCTTGTGAGCCGAAAGCCAATACGCTGAATACTCAGCCAAGGAGTCCGATAGGCTACCCCCATTCTGTGAGGATATAATAATAATAATAATAATAATAATAATAATAATAATAATAATAATAATAATAATAATAATAATAATAATAATAATAATAATTGTTACGAGATTTCCGTGGTTCTCATATGTATAAGAAGCACCTGGGGTGAATGGGTGGACAGGGAAATGGCTAGAGCATAACAGTTAACAATGAGCTCGTTAGCTCCCACAATAACAATGACTCAAAGTCAAAAGTCAGGTACACTAGAGAAAATTATTAACACAATAACTTGCAAATGTTGAACAATCTAGCTCAAAGCAGGTATACTTTTACAAGAGCATGTTTGCTCAACTCTTTTGCGTTCTAGGAGACTGCGCTCCAAACGTTACTAACGTACAGCCTCTCAGAGGCACAATTTTATACCTTATAAACTACAAAAACTGTATTTACTGTCATTTCTGTTCGGCAGTCTGTTACACACTCGTCTATAAATAATGACACTTTAAACAGGAGCAATGAGTGCCCATTCTAAATGGCCTTAATGTACAAAATAAAAGGTTTAAGACGATCGGCCATGAACAAAATTCTAGGAGGCGAAACTCTTGCACTCCTTTTGAAAACCACTTAAAATCCTAATTGGGCCTATGGCCCGAAGTTGCGGAGGCTAAGCCTATACTACAGAGGAGTGACGAGATGCGAAATATTAAGTACCAAAGTAGTTTGAAGAATTTAAAGATTTAGAAAATCTTAGTCACACCCATACCAAGTTGAATGGGAATTAACAGAGAGTCAACACTCTATGTTCCCTTAAATTACATGTTTCCCCGCTGGGATTTGAACAAAGTCCTCAGACTTGCCGAAAATTTACATTTAAACCGTTATTTTAGAACTTTACATTAAGAAAAGGAGCTTGGAACCTTCCCCTCAAGTGATCTGCCTGAAGCTATCCCATATTAAGAGATGTCTTCCATTACCTTGAGTTGTTGGGCCTTCCGACGACGGCAAGGCTTACCCTGCCTCCTAAATGCATACACACACATACTAGACCGAAGCGATGAAGATGGCCATACGAACCTAAAGCACCCAGCTTTTATAGCAGCTCAGAGAGGAAAGTTCCAGAACTCTCTTGAACTAGGCAGAATGCCTGTACATACACCCAATTTTAATTGGCTGGAGAAATATACACAAAATTCCTGATTGGTTAATAACTAAGGAAGAAGGAATCTGTAGAAGTGTTGGTAATCTTAGCACATAAGAAACAATCTACAAACCCTTAAAGTTTACAAACATTGAAAATTTAAAGTGTAATTGTCCGTAATCACGCCAGAGGGGGCACATAGGCCGAGAGTAGAGACATCTAACGGTTAAAGGTCCAAGTACCTACAGTTACATAATTTAGGATTCACAGCTCAGTTGGCCTTTTAGAAGGCGCAGAGTTCAACGGGACAAAGACGGTGTACCCCGGTATAATAATAATAATAATAATAATAATAATAATAATAATAATAATAATAATTGTTACCAGGATTTCGTGGAATACAGAGATGAAAGAAGGTGTGGGCATGAATGGATCGATGTAAGACAATCAGAAAATAAATTTAAAACTATAAAATTATAGCTATATTTTCTTTCTCAGCTATCTGTTGGTTTCTTTTCAAAAACTAAACTTTGCAATTCAGGTACAGAAGTTCATGAGATTTGGTAACAACTTTAGAAAATCGAATAACAATTAATTAACAACTTTGAGCTTGAAGCTCCCTAATTATATAACCTCCATGAGCGCTGCAGCTTCTTTCAGAACAGAGTCAAGGAGACGGATCTCCCCATTTTCTTTTATACCACTAGGATGCAAGGTTTCCAAGGTATACCATCTTCCAAGAGCACCTTTGCTCCACAAAATTGTTTAACATACTATTCTCCGAATATTACAACATTACAGCCTTCCAAAGGCACCATTCAACACTTACATTAACACCTCTACATAAATAGAAAGAGCATCTATGCTCTATAAATTTACACTTCGGAATCTATTTCGAGAAATTTCCAGGTCTATCCAAGGCTCAACCTACATTTTACAAATTCTTAGATGCTCAGATCTTGACACAAAAAGGAATGAAATATAATTTCACTGGGGTATTTCATACCCATTCTACCGGGCGTTTGTGAAAAACAATAGGTTAAAGTTATTGGCCCAGAAATCAAAATTGTGTGGAGGTGGACACTTGCTCCTCCTGAAATTTGAAATGAATAGCTCAACCCTATTAGGGCGTATGGCCCTAAGTTACAGAGGCTAAGCCTATACTACTGAGGTGACTAGATGGAGAAAAATTTTATGTTACAAAGATTATAAATAGAAAACGATTACAAAATCCTGATCACCTCAAAATCAAATTGATAGGGAACACGAGAGGGTAGGTCACTCTCTATTCCCTGATTTCGGTTAAGTTCGTATGGCTTGTTTGAAATTTACATTCGAATTTTGAAATTTAAAGTTTAGAAAATTAAAAATTGGAAACCTTCCTCTCGAGCTAGCTGTCAAAAATCATCACTTAGTTAAACCAGGACTGCCATTACCTTGAGCTGATGGACTACTCGGCGATGGACGAGCCTCCCCGCCTCCTTTGTAAACACACACACACTAGACTGGAGCGATGAATTATGCATGTCGTAGTCATATTGTTTTGGCTACCCTTTTCAATGGTATTATGAACACTAAATAAGAAGCCTCAGTTCTTAGTCAGAATTCTTCGATTCTGGCGTCATCACACCGTCTGTTAGGTTAAAATCTATCCATACAGTATATTCGCTTTTTTATTCTGCAATTCTTGTTGTAAAGCTTGGTATTGTTTCGTAGAAGGCAATCGATTTTTAATCGCAGTTCATGTATATAGAACGGATGTCTTGTGAGCTTCAGTCTCGAAAGAGCGTTTCTTGCCAGGTAAAGAATTTTTTGAAGGTAGGCCTACCGGGCGAGTTTTCCGTGCGCGTAGAGGCGCGCGGCTGTGAGCTCGCATCCGGGAGATAGTGGGTTCGAATCCCACTGTCGGCACCCCTGAAGAGGGTTATCCGTGGTTTCTCATTTTCACACCAGGAAAATGCTGGGTCTGTACCTTAATTAAGGCCACGGCCGCTTCCTTTCAACTCCTAGGCCTTTCCTCTCCCATCGTCGCCATAAGACTTATCTGTGTCGGTGCGACGTAAAGCCCCTAGCGGAGGGGAGAAGGTAGACCTGCTTGGCCTTCGCTCTGTAGCTAGGTTAACCTCCGATAGGTGTTCCCAGGTAATTAAGATGTATATCATGGTGGAATCTGTTTGTACATAGACTTTTTTCTCTTAGCAGCATGTATGTTATTAGGAACGTTCTGCCGAATGTTGAATAGTATATTTGGAAGCTAGGAATGTTTAGATAATCAAAGAGTATCAAGAAGGGAATAGTATTCTTCCCACTCGGCCGTATTTCTTGGTTTCCTAGATAGGCGTCGCAATTTCGCCGTCAGATAGCTCCTCAGCTGTAATCACGTAGGCTGAGTGGACCTTGAACCAGCTCCGAGGTTTCGAATGACACTCACGTATCTCACGAGACGAACTGAGGAATTGTGTGATATGAGATGTATTGTACCCGATCACGGAAGTCAGGCAACAAGGCTGAGAATGTCGTCACACTGACCGCGTGGTACTGAAATATCTGCAGGCTATCTGGTTACACATGAGTGTTAGTTGCTTAGCAACTTGCTTATTACAGAATGTACTGCGGGTTAAGGTTAGCCTTCCCTTGCAATTATTGGAGTGACCTTTTAATGATTTTATTTTATGTTTGCTCAGAGCTGGCTGAACTTAGAGATCTATCAATGTCTCATGATTCACGTGCAGGTAATTCCGGAGAGAATGAAACAATAAAGAAGTAAATCGGTATAGTAGAATGGACGGACGGATTTGCCAGAGCTGTTTTTAGCAAACTCTTTTAATTTATAGATAATAATAATAATAATAATAATAATAATAATAATAATAATAATAATAATAATAATAATAATTGTGGAACGCCCACTAACTGTTGGAAAATAAAGTTGGTAGGAAGTTCATGTTGATTTCTCATTTTGAAATACAGGAAACAGGTTTATTTCCTGTGTGTTAACAATAACGATTTCTCTTTCAGCACTTATTTATTAGGCAGAAATCTACGCCCATGCCTCCTCCGTAACTGAATAGGCATGAAAACGTGAATAATGGTTTATTTCATGAACGTCGTTGTAGCTTGCTAAAGAAAGCTAACTTCATAATAAGAATTTTGCACCTTATTTAACATGGTAGAAGGAACTTTCAACTTTTAACATCCTAACATACGTTTGACTCTTTAGATTACGATATTTCTCCATTGCTACTTTACTGAGAAACATATTGAAGACTGTCTGTTGTAATAAATGCCTCCCATCTCTTGAAACTTTCCTAAATAGATCGCGTTCATATTTGCTAAGCGAAGAAATGAGTTTCCTTTATCGTACTCTGCAAAAGTAAAAGAGAGAAAATAACGTAAATCGGAAAAAGTAAATGATAGAAAGAAGGACTGGAACATAGTTCTCCACCCCGCGGCTTTGTCTTGTTGCAGCACGTCTCTGCCTTTGTTATTCAGGCATGCCAATATTTTTTCTTTTGATTAAGAAGTCTCCTATTATTACTTTTTCTTTCTCCCTCTCTCTCTCTTTCTCTTTCTTTATAGAGGTTACATCCTGCGTATTGGGACAACATCCGATCAATATGTATGGAGAAATATTTACTTCAGTTTTTGGGAGTGAATTTGAAGAGCATTTCATAATTGATGTGAAATAAAATGAAATACAATGTCAGGAGAGGATAAGTGGGTAGCGACAGACAGAGAAGTTTTACAGAGGATAGGAACAGAAATAGTACGAGATATACCTTTCACTCTGGTGAATTCTCCTCCAATCTAGACAAGAAGTCACTTGGAAAGCAGGCCAGGGTTGAAGTGGAGTTGGTTCCCAAATCTATTAATTTGTTTCCAGCCGCTTTCCAGTTGGTTTAAAAACTGTTGGACAATAACAGAAATTGATTTTCCAGCAAAGCTATTTTCCTGGACGTTTTTAACCGGCTGAGAACTATTTACTGCTATTACACTGGGCACCGGTTAAATGTGTTGTTTTGCAGAATTAACATTATTTCCCCAGTTTCGATTGAAAATAAATCGTCACTTAAGAATGGAGACCTCGTATGTACTCAACAAAAACTTGTCTTTACGACTGAGTGATAAATCACTCGTACAGTTGAAAATACAAACTATATCATATTATTTCGATATTATCAGACTGTTTGGTTCACAAACTTTTGGTCAAATAGAGGTGTTGGTTTTACCATAGATAAGCATTTTTCTTACATTTTTAACTATTTACTGCTACTACTGTAGGTATCGTTAAAATGTTCTTTAATTTAAGGTTTATATAATTCACTTACGAAGTATCTGTAAACAAGTATAATAATATACAACATGGCGGTGCAGGTTAATTTTGAGCAATTCTATGGGATATTTCAACTTCCACAGAACGGCTTGGAGGCTTCCTATAATCACAGCGAAACATGCAATAGCCGAAATGAGAAGCTTGAGTTGGAGGGTTCGATCCTGGCTCAGTCCGGTGCTACTGGAAGGTTCTTCAAATACGCCATTTGAAAGCGATTATATGGACAACTCCAGGTTGCTGGCTTCCGACATATTAATCAAAACGAGACAAAATTCCTAGATCCTGACGTCTATTGAGGCCGTTAGGAGTTCAAATGGATGATAAAAATAAAAACCAGATGAACTCAAAAAATTAAGAAAAAGCCAAACTACCACATTACTGTCCGAAATTGGTGAAACTGACAATGTTTTGAAATGTGAAATAATAATAATAATAATAATAATAATAATAATAATAATAATAATAATAATAATAATAATAATAATAATAATGCCGGACTGAGTGGCACATACGGTTGAGGCGCTGGCCTTCTGAACCCAAATTGGCAGGTTTTATCCTGGCTCAGTCCGGTGTTATTTGAAATTGCTCAAATACGTCAGCCTCGATTCGGCAGATTTTCTGGCACGTAAATGATCTCCTCGGGGACAAAATTTAGGCACCTAGGCATCTCTTGAAACCGAAAAATTAGAACTTCGGGCGTAAAACCAATATTATTCTTATTTTTATTTATTAATAATAATAATAATAATTTTATTTTTATTGAAGCATGAAACAATATTTCTCCTGTCAGTTTTACTATCTTAATCTCCTTACATCAGTTAATTTTATTTGAGTGTTAGGGTAAGATCCACGAAATTTAACTGGGTACACTGAGTACCTTGTCCTTAGCCTGTGATAGATCTGTAATGAGATCTGTGATAAGAGCCTAAAATAGCAGCCCTCGTATTAGCACACTGCTTGTCGTACTCCTTGCTCGTTACCAAGGAGTTGAGTTTGCCTGGAAATGTTTCACTCTTCGCTTGTTGCCTGGGATAAACGACGTGTACTACTAGCATACACTGTGCAGCTATGAGCACCGATGCCAGCTAAAAATAACTAAATCAATGTGATACTGCAGGGGATAAGGGGTTTACAAAGCATTGCTTGCAAGACTGCTTCCTAGTTCCTCTGTTATTCACATTTTTGGCAGTGGCGCAGTCAAGATATGGAGTGTTGCAATTAGAGTGTGCGCAAGGTCAGTGAGCGAAGCAACGTTTGCCTACTTTGGCCTAGTTTGCCCTCCATTATCATGTTTTTCTTTCAGAGCCCTCCATCTCTTGCAACATGATGACTTCGCTTATAAATGACAGTGCTCTTTAGTTTCTTTCTTAAGACTGTTGTTCTTGATATTTATGTCAAGACTATTCTAGCAACATCAACAAATGAAACCTCAACGATGTGTCAGGAAAATGAATAATAAGGAAGGAAATTTCAAGGAAAATCTATGCAATTAAGGGAGGAAATGTGTCGAAAAGAATGCAAAATTTATCAAGTGTTCAAAAATGAGCCCTTAAAGTAGGAGAGAAGTGGTAAATATGCACTTCCGGAGAGAAAGATCCTCAACATAATGAAGTGACAGGGTGAACTGAAATCTGATTCGTTTTTAATTTACCAAGCAACAACGTAAATGGTGCAAAAGAATTCCTAACTGCTGTATATTTCTGAATGCCTTTGTTATTTTCGCAACAAACATTTGAATAAAGCACTGGCTAAATATATCAGTCGTGCCTTTTTATTATCCATGGTTTTCCACTCCATTGGCCACACAAAAGCTTGCCATTTACGCAAATCTGTGTGGGTAGCTGAATCGTTTTACATTAAAACTGAATTCTTCTATCGCTAGTTACAATTCTTTCAGATAATATTTACCTTCCAATACCTAAACATTTGAGTTACTCATTGGTTAATGATTGTAGTGGCAGGCTGAGTGGCTCAGACGGTTAAGGCGCTGGCCTTCTAACCCCAACTTGGCAGGTTCGATCCTGGCTCAGTCCGGTGGTATTTGAAGGTGCTCAAATACGACAGCCTCGTGTCGGTAGATTTACTGGCACGTAAAAGAACTCCTGAGGGACTAAATTCCGGCACCTCGGCGTCTCCGAAGACCGTAAAAGTAGTTAGTGGGACGTAAAACAAATAACATTTTTATTTATTAATGACTGAACATTTGAATTGTGGGAAGCAAGATTTACCGTAATTATGATGTGTGTAAGGACAGTACATATTCAAGCGCATTATTCATTGAAAGTTAATTTTAAAATGTTTGATTTTGAGCAATATTAACGATTGTCTTTGGCTCAGGCAGTTCAGCGAGCGGTTCGTTTGCTCGACACTGTATATCTATTATAATGCCTCAGTCAAGGACTATGACAATATTTAACTCAATCCTCTATTCTCCAGTTTCATTATCCATATTATTGTTACTAATTCATGCAAGGGGTTAGATACATCTTGATCAATAGACGCATGTTCGAAGTTCGTCCGATATTCTAATAACAAGGTATTACAATACAAAACCATACCACATGGCGCAACAACCCCGAAGGGCCATGGCCTACCAAGCGACCACTGCTCATCCAGAAGACCTGCAATTTATGGGGTGTCGTGTGGACAGCATGACGAACCCTCCCGGCCGTTATTCTTGGCTTCCTAGACCGGGGTCGCAATCTCACCGTCAGATAGCTCCTTAATTGTTATCACGTAGGCTGAGTGGACATCGAAGTAGCCCCGAGGTTTCGAATGGTACTCACTCATCTCACGAGACCAACTGAGGAATTGTGTGATATGAGAGGCATTGTACCCAATCACGGAAGCCAGTCAATAAGGCTGAGAATATCGTCACACTATCCGCATGGTACTGAAATATCTGCAGGCTATCTGGTTAGACAGCAGTCGTAATCGAAAGCAACACCCAAAACGGGCTGTATGTACCATGGGTATTTTTTTTTCAGTCACGGTTTTGGTGATTCGTCCTGTTGACCTGTATATAGGCTTACGTCAATTACTTCAGATAAAGAACCTTGACGCAGAAGAATATTGAAACATCGAGTACATTTTAAAATTCTCTAAATATTGGTAACATCTTTGCAGACTATAATTAAACGTGATCGATTAGAAGCGGCCGTGGCCTTAATACAAGGCACAACCCCAGCATTTTCCTGGCGTGAAAATGGGAAATAACGGAAAACCATCTTCAGGGCTGCCGACAGTGGGGTTCGAACCCATTAACTCCCGGATGCAAGCTCACAGCCGTGTGCTCCTAACCGCACGGCCAACTCGCCCGGTTTTTTTTACTATTCACATATGATGAAAGGTTCATAACAAATTATTACCCCAAATAAACGTTTACTAATACTTATATTTTACGCCAAAGAATAATATTTCTTGCACTGATTTTATAAGTCACGATTAAAGTGCGTTTCTTCCTTTTTTCTAAGGCTTTAACTTCGCACAATCATGTAGAAGGCATTCAGCGATGCTAAGATGGGAAAAGGCTATGATTGGGAAGGTAATATCCGTGGCTTTCGTTGAGGTACAGTCCCTCAGAATTTGCCTGATGTGAGAAAGGTTGTCCTCAACAACTATTCTCATTATTTATAGTACATGTGCTACGGTTCGGCATTTTCCCGACAACATCGTCACATAGCTGTTTCTGCAGGCGCAACGACGATAAGTTTCATTTCCCTTCTAGATAGATCACGTTCGTCTGGTTAGGTGGTCTGGAACAGAATAAGTTCATTCTTCAGAATACTTGTAGGATCACAATCGTAGTCTATTCCTAGCTTACCCCAGTTAATATTAATAAATGATTATAGTTAATTAATTAATATAACAATTTTCTACGACTGTGGCGTACGAAGTATCTTCCTGTATTCGATTCCCGCCTCTGACATGAACGGATGAAAACGGTGTTCCCAACCTAAGTAACAGAATTGGGAAAAGAAGTATAGCGGCGGAAGGGGGGATATGAGTGTCAGATACCGCAAAATATGCTTTTGGTCCGTCCCATATGGAGAGTATCACGTAACAATCACTTGATTTATCTATAAGAATGAACTTCATGATGTTCTCTCCCCGGTTAAAATCACAATTATAACACTATGTTGATGGTCTGTATGAATGATTACGTCCAAAAATAGACCCTGAAGTTGTAAATTTCTTCTAGGATGGCTGAAAAAAGTTATATGAACAAATGTTTCCTCCTCATTTATCCTCGTAAATTAAATTGTAACGCGTTTAAACTATTAAGAACAGATTTACGTAGTATAGCCATTAAATTCGTGGTGCACTATAGCGGATTGGTTACACCGCAAGATAGTGTCGTGACAGCTCTTAGCTAGTCCCAGCAGGAGGTAGCTACATACATACAGAGTAAGTAGACTTGTGGTCTACTTTATGAAGAGTGTGGGCGACGAAATTCGAGAAAGTCCTAGTTTGAGCAATGGGCAAATTTCAAGTTCTGCCAAAAGGTAGGAAAATCTACTAGCGACACGTTTGAGATGAAGACAAAATCGGCCCCAGGAAAGAGTCCCGAAAAGTCACGTCAAAAGACTAGGTGCTGCTTGAACTATAGGCGCCAGTCCAGGAACTTGCCAACAGTAGTATGTAATTGTAGGCTGTGTAGCCCACTCTGTAGGTGCTAGTTCACGAACTTACTGACTGCAGTACGTTGATGTACAATGTGCTGCCTACATTCTGGGCGCCAGTCCACGAACATATTTACTGTATTTGTAATTTCTCCAAAGCAGATTCGAGAACCAAACCTAGGACAAGCAATCACGAAGCCAGTTATACTAATCTTTGAATCATTACGAGCTGATTCCTTAATACTAACTAAAGATGTCATATAATATATTTCGTAATGTTCGCCTTTCATAATGTTCACTGAACTAAACATTGTTAGGGATTTAAGACAAATTAAGCGACATTAATATGATATATTTTACACTGTCATTAAATACCGAACCGGTGCAATGATACTAAGATTACTTTTGTTTCGTTTAAATTCACTATGAATGCCTTGGATATGACTTCAATCCTGAATACCTTGAAGTTCAGCTTTCGTCTGGACTTGTTTGAGCTTCCCATACCGATTTTTCTTAAGATATTTTATCATTTAAAAGAAATAGTATAAAGTTATTTTCAAAGCAATATATAAATAAATTCGGCATCTTCAAACTTCTTCAATCGTGGAAATTCAAAACATATTTGGTTTCAAAGTCCCATCAAGACTTTAATCTTAAAGCCAAAGTAAGTCGGGTCGTCGTATTTTTGTGAAGTAGGTGGAGATTTTCAAGGGCTTTGCTAATGCAGGAACTGTATCCAGGAGGCCAAGAGAACAAAACAAACACGCCGTAAGAAGAGCCATCACGTTCCAAGCAAAGGATTAAAGACGATGTTCCCATCAGTGCGAGCATAGAGTCGTATTTCACACAGCAATAATTAAGTATCTATTTCTGTTTCTGACACAAGTAAGTAACTTAATCTGAAAAAAATAGCTGTTATTGTTTATAACAGTAATGATAATTGTTCTATATGGATTTCTAAATCCTTATTATGATATGGTAGTGAAATGTACAAGACTGTATTTTCTTCCATATGGCCCATTGCTGAGAAAGTACAAGTTTGGGTTGAATTTTACGTTAATGACCATGCATAGGAGAGGTTCATCGTTTAATTTACCTATAAATTCTGCAGCCCATTTAGGTAGAATCACAAAATTTCTACATTTATCATCAAGAGAAATGTATCGAACATTCCAGTACATAAACTCTTGACTGTTGTTCAAGGATGTTTGCAGAGGAGGAACTAAAGGAAGATGATACGCTGCTAAATGTTTTAAAACTTCCTTAGGAGGTGATATAAAAAGTCATGTTTTAATTCGATATAGCCGATTTCATACCCACAGAAATCTGTTTTAGCTTTAATTATTATTATTATTATTATTATTATTATTATTATTATTATTATTATTATTATTATTATTATTATTTATTACATTCTGAATCCACATATAAAAATTTGTTTTTAAATGTTCTAAAGATGAAGATGTAGCCAGTTTATAGTTTCGTGCCAAAGTGATTATTTAGGAACAAATATTATTGCTTGGAGAACTCAAGAAATGTCTTCCCCCAAAATATGTTTGTGGTAGAAAAAAGTGCAAACGAGCATCTGCAATATTAGTAAATCTTATGCAGGAGAATATACGAAATGCGTACAATACAGATAAATATAGGAAACTGAAGGAACACTTTTGTAATTAGAGCCCGGATTTTTATGCACTTATAGGTTAGAATGTAAGCAAGAAGCAAGTATAGTCTACCTTCACAACGATTATGCTATGGGGCTTGCATAAATTGGGGGTACAGCCCATCAGAACCCCTATAATTTATGTTACTTTTTCTACATTGTGGAAGAGCGGGTGGCCGGCATTTTCTACTAACCAAATTAGTTTGCAATCTAACCTATTACCGCATGAAAATCCGGGCTTTATTTATAATGAATATGAATATGACGGCACGACCCCGTAAGCCTTTTGTATCGTCTGCCTCCATTCGTGGCCCTGGAAGCAGAAACAAAAGGGAGATTGCTGTCAACAGCTGAGAAAAGGATGGCCACTTCAGGAGTGCTGAATAATTCATATCATGAAATCTCCGAATTCCCTACGGAAGCTTCTTTTAATAATTCACTCTTCTTTAGAAGTGTGTCCAATGTCCAGGTAAAGAATTTCTCGGGTCAAAGTGAAATATGAAAAGAAATTCGTTATTATTCAAAGGGCTGCTTTTGTTCTACTGTATAAAGGATGGGAGTAATGACCCAAAACGATCATCTGAATTGAAATTTCTTCGCTGATCCTTGAAAATATATGTTCATGGAATACTTTATGGAATATGTATTGCAGCCATATCCCGAGTGGATCCAAGGGTACAGTATCGAAGTTGTATACACATAGAATTGAATGTTTCCATTTTTAATATGTGCATTTATTTTGCATATTCACCTCAGCCTCATAGAGAAACCTACGTAGCTTAACTAAGAAGAAAGTTACCATAATCATTTGTGTGGAAAAAGGGAAAGATAAGACATAAACACTCGTAATATTGGTTAGATTCAGCAACAGTTGTTATTTAAAATGTAAGCGTCTTACTAACCAATGTAATGCTTTATCCTTGACAGAGTCATCTATGGCGAAGTTCATTTTTTTCCAGGTTAGCCAAAAAGCTAATGTCAGAAGACGCAAAGCTAAGGCACTAGCTTCTGATGCTAAATGTCTTGCAGCACATTTAGCACAGGTGACAAGCGGCCTAGCATTCTCTAGGGGTAATCCGATACCCCAAGTATGCAGAGAATATTCGTTCGCTGGTTGTCTACAAAGTCCATGTTTCCAACCGCTGAAGACGAACCATTAAGCGCAGCACCTCATTTTCCTAGTGTCGCAGATGATGGATCCTACTGTCCTACCTCAAAACATGATCTCATACACTTTTATAGTATACAACATTGCTGCGAGGTCCGTGCCGCGAGCTGTTATTTTGAATTATTAGAACAAAATAAGTGCGTTGTAGATGCGTATCTTTATGGACTAGTACCGTATTTCTCTAGCTCTACGGTATAAGGGAAACGTACCTACCTCTTATCCGGAGGCTCAGAGTTCGATTCCCGTCCAGGTCATGGATCTGAGAGCTGGTTCTATATCCTCCCAGTCTACGTGATTACCTGTTAGAATGTGAAATAACGGCCCATGTCTAGGAAGCTAAGAATAAGTACCGAGAGGATTCGTTACGCTGACCACGCGTAATCTCGTATAATGTGCAGGCCTTGGGGGACTGAGCAACGGTCACTTGTTAGGCCGAGGCCCTCCAGAACTGCTATGCCATTGGGAAGTTGAGAATACCAAAGAGAGTGTATAAATTTGAAAACTGTTAAAAATTCTCGGAGATCGGAAAGTTGACTAAATTATTCACCACCAGAGAATATCCTTCATTCTTCTTCCGTTGCAGACCATATAATCACCTGGACGAATGAAAGGCAACGGCTTCTCTTAATCCCAACCTCAGCAGTGAGTAGGATGGAGTGATTACCACTATGCCCAGAAATTAACATGGTAGGCCTATTCATTTCCGCCGTTACGCTGAGTGAGTCCAAGGCCGGTGTGCCTCTCCAAAACGTTCCTTACGAGGAGTGCTAGTCTTGCCATTCCGGTTGCGAAAAAGCTTCTAGACAGTCGCATAGGACATATATCAAGAATAAATTTCCAGAAATTCAGAAAATAATTATTCAGTTAAAAGGAAAAGAAATGCATTTCCTTTCGTGCATGTGTGATGGCAGTGGTGGTGGTGGTGGTGGTGGTGGTGGTGGTGGTGGTGGATGTGGTTAACGAGTTTATGAACTTTTCATACCATTACCTAATGGAGGAAGAAGATACTGCTGTTCGTCTTTCTTCGCGTCGACACAGAGAGGCTTTGTGGTGGCGATGGAATAGGACGGATCTAGGATTCAGAAGGAAGCGGCCGTTGCCTTAAAAGTACAACCTCACAATATGCGTGGAGAGAAAAAGGAAACCTACAGAAAACTATCTCCAGAGATGCTGATAGTGTGGTTCGAACCCACCATCTCCCAAATACAAGTTCACAGATAGCTGACTCAAGCCGCTTAGCAATCTCGCGCGGTAAAGAAGATCCGTGTGATAATTGTCCTCCTCCGTAGCATAACGGATAGCACTGTTAATTCCAATCCTCGGGGGTCTGAGTTCGATTCCCGTTACTGCCAGAAATGTAAGAATGGCAGCAGGGCTGGTATGTGCTTAAAATGGTACATGCAGCTCAACTCCAATGAGGGTATTACTGGAAGGAGCTTCACCAACTCGGAACGAGGACACGAGTTTAAGTCTGGATCCATGGCTAAATAGTTACCGTGCTGGCCTTTGGTCACAGGGGACCCGGGATCGATTCCCGGCAGGGTCGGAAATTTTAACCATAATTGGTTAATTCCCACAGCACGGGGACTGGGTGTATGTAACGTCTCCATCATAATTTCATCCTCATCACGACGCGCGGGTCGCCTAAGGACATCAAATCAAAAGACCCTCACCAGGCCTTTCCGGAGGCAATTAATTAATTAATTTGATGATTCAGGGACAAAAGATCTCTATAGGTCGACGCCCCGAACAAATAGCATTTGTTAAAAATGTGATGATTAATTTTTATTTCCGGGGCAAATATCAAGGTCATTGTCCACTTAAGATCCGAAATTCAAAGTGGGTATGGAGTAAAGAATGTGAATGTATTAGTTATGTTTTATATTACTGATGTTTTCTTCTTTTCTCTCGTTCTTTCCTTGTTTTCCTTTTATTTTCTATTTAAGGACGGCACATACACTCAGACCATGAGCTAGTGGTAAGATTATTTAAGTCCCCGACCCGGCCGGGAATCGAACTCGGAGCCCCTTGAACGAAAGGCCAGCACGCTAACCATTTAGCCTTGGAGCTGGACATACTAATGGAAAACAGAATGATGACAGACATTAACCACCTCACAGAATGAATATATTAGAGGTAGAAAGAAAACAAAATTAATCAATAGGTATGGGCAGGGTAGGGAGAAAAATTCTTGACAAAAATGGAAGTAAAGGAAACTGTCATTCTTAACCACGATATCGAGAAAAGGTCTGATACTGCAGAAAAATCCAGTCATCGGCCAGCGAGACCAATCGTAAAGGCTGAGGTTTCTTTGTGTGGGGATGTTCCTGGCCTGTCCTCACGAGTAAATTTCTATTTTGGCTACTGAATGTACTGGTCGGAGTACTTTAAGTGGAAGGAGAAAGGATTAACGAATGGGAGTGAATGCTGAGGTAGCTCTCGGATTTCCTTAGAAAAGCAAAGCACACGAGAGACAAGAGAGTCTAGACCACTGTTATCATCTAATGCAACACTGCAGATCCCAAACGCCTTCCCATACTGTAGGCGAGTAGTCCTAGACGGAAAAGTGAAGAGCGAACGAGATTTAAAAGTGACCTAGCAAAGGTGATTGATAAAATTAATATGGGAATCACTGAAAATAATGTGAGAAATGTGGTACAAGACGGTCCTTATTATACGAATCAGGTTGATTCCATAAAGGGCGTTTAAATATTACAGTCCCACAGTTCAAAAAATTGTAAAGGGTGCTGTTTGGGGCATTATTTGCCTCACTCTTCTTTATATAACGTAGCACTGTTCCACAATTCCCTCCCTAGATCAGTAGTAGAGTCCTGTCTTCCAAATCCCAAGATCGCGGGTTATAACATGGCAGAAATAGTCGGAGTTCTGAAGGGCAGGGACAGAATTGGTTGTTTTGGAGGACAATTACTAAACAACTACACCTCGGAGATAGGAATTATACATAAACCGAGCTTGTATTCGGGAGATGATGGATTCAGTCCACGTTGTCAGCAGTCCACATTTCCATATTCACACCATTTATTGACAAGTAAATGATCTCTAGTAACACATTAGGAGTTTATCACAAAACATTAATATAAGCTCAGCCCGCTAAAATTCTAGTTTCTATTCCACCTAGTAGAGTAAAAGATATCAAAATTGTCACGCAGGAAGCCTAAATGACGTGAAATCAAAATGCGTGCTCATGGTAGACGAGGGCATACGATTATTATTATTATTATTATTATTATTATTATTATTATTATTATTATTATTATTATTTATTTTCTTTACATCCTACTACTACTTTTTCCGGATTTTGGAGACGCCGAGGTACCGGAATTTAGGCCCTCATGAGCTCTTTTACGTGCCAGTAAATCTATCGACTCGAGGCTGACGTATTTGAGCAATTTCAAATAACACCGGACTGAGCCAGGATCAAACCTGCAAATTTGGGTTCAGAAGGCCAGCGCCTTAACCGTCTGTGCCACTCAGCCCGGCATTATTATTATTATTATTATTATTATTATTATTATTATTATTATTATTATTATTATTATTATTATTCTCTCACATTTCAAAGCATTGCCAGTTGCACTAATTTCGGATAGTAATGTGGTAGTTTGGCTTTTTCTTAATTTTTTTGTGTTGATCTGGTTTTTATTTTTAACATCCATTTCAACTGCTAACGGCCTCAATAGACGGCAGGATCTCGGAATTTTGTCCCGTTTTGGTTAATATGTCGGAAGCCAGCAACCTGGAGTTGTCCATTTAATAGCTTTCAAGCCATAAAGTTCAGCAGGGATGGAATTGGTTGTTTTGGGGGACAATTACTGAACAAATACGCCTCTAAGATAGGAATTATACAGAAACCGAGCTTGTATTCGGGAGATGATGGATTGAATCCACGTTGTCAGCAGCCCGCATTCCCATTTTCACACCAGGCGAACGGTGGAGCTGTAAATGAATTAAAGCCACAATCACTTCTTCCCACTCCTGGCCCTGTCCTATACGATCGTCGGCGTAAGGCTTGACTGAGTCAGTACGACGTCAAACGAACAGCAAAATCTTATAGTACAGTTTGTCATGGAAGTTGCTTTCCTTTACCAAGGACTAACATAGTGGATAGTATTTTATGAGAAGGCATATCTGTAACAATGAGTTACAGTGCACCGAGCTCGATAGCTGCAGTCGCTTAAAAGTGCGGCCAGTATCCAGTATTCGGGTGATAGCGGGTTTGAACCCCCACTGCCGGCAGTCCTGAAGATGATTTTCAATGGTCTCCCTTGTTCACACCAGGAAAATGCTGGGGCTGTACATTAATTAAGGCCACGGCCGCTTCCTTCCCACTACTAACCCTTCCCTATCACATCGTCGCCATAAGACGTTGGTGCGAAGTAAAGCAATGTAAAGCAATTTGTAAAAGATGAAAAGAGTTACAGTACGATCGAGAATAGTGACTAAATGCCATGCACAGAAAATGCATTCAGTTGCGTTATAATGAAGTTATGCTAGATTTTTAAATTCACCGGTTTCTTCCATGCGGTCCCACTTCGACCGTTCATAACCATTGGATGGAGTGGATGGTTAGGTGCGTGGTACATGTTGAATGAGAAGACCGTCAGTTTAATGCGGTGAATGGAAAAGTGACCACACCCTGTTGGCGGGCTGCGTCATCTCCTGTGACGTCACCACGACCTGACTGGACGGTCAAACATCGCGTGTTCTTCACATCAGTGTATTACCTGGTCATATTTAATCTACCAACCCAATACACAGCTGGAAACGACGGTCTAAATGAAGCTTCCTTGTCATTTGGGGGAGCTACTAGTAGACTTCAGAGCGTTACTCTTGTGCGCGAACTCCACAAGGTTTCGACCAGAATCCTGTATTAACTGGTTTATACTCGGCTCGGATTCGACGGATCTGCGAACTTAATGCGACGGTTGTTCTCGGCCGAATATTTCATAGCTGGGGGTACAACGTACAGTAGCTGAAAACACAGCATGGCGTAGCGAATAGAATACAGCCTAATGCTATGGGTCAGTATCGGAAAAGTAACATAAACATATGTAAGGAAAAAGATATCATCCATCTGATAACCTCCCCTGTTAGGGAATTGAAATCATCGTCCTAATAATTTCATAAGAACAATCTTTCTTGTATCTGTTGTATGGATGTAAGCGAGGTTTGGCTTAAAACTCAAAATTGTCAAACATCAGGCGGATTTTCTCCTTCGGATTTTATTGTTGTTGAGTATTCAGCCCGAAGGCTGGTCTGATCCTCTACAGCTCGACCAACAGCTGTCATAGATAGCATAGTTGTCACGGAAGAGACATATTAGGGAAATGAGGCATAAGGTAGTTTCCCGTTGCTTTCCTCACTGAGCCAGACGTTGCTATTATATTTGAGTCTGCCAAGCCCACTGAAATGCAGGCACCAACCGACCCTATGTGCGATATTTCCACACCATTCATAACAGGGACTGGCTGCATATGGAACGGTATTACTAAAATCGCTCATACCTCCGTCATTTTCATATTGTCAAAGCCAAGGATGAGACTGAGACAGGTCAATGAAATCACAGTAAAAAATTTATTCTAGCCCATACCAGAAGACAAAGTGCACTGTAAACACTACATCCCGTCAGCAAAGGTATTGAATTTTATTGGAAAAAGAAAATCCAACACATGGTGTCTCAGGTCAGAGAGTAAAAATGGTGTCTGACAATTGTCGACTGATATTTTAGCACAGAGTCTGGATTATGGTGTTCGGGAATTTTTGTATTCGTAGGAAGTTCACCGTCTTCTTTTGAATTGTCCCTCTAGCGCCAATCATAAGGACAATGACTTTCCATTTCTTAATCTCATACATCTTTTCGGGATGTTCAGTACATGCTTCATATTATCTCCTCACACGCTAATAGAGGCTGATGTTAATTTTCCTGGAATATTACAAGTGGGATCAGTCACCATACCCGTAACTTTGACCCGATCCGATCAATTACAATAATAACAGCTCGTCTTGTGGATTCATGTGTAGAAAGACATCCTGCTTATTCATAGCCCTCTAAATAAGTGGTGTTTACGGAGGCTTCCAGCAATTAATGTGCGAACTGTATTTTGACGATTTATTCTCATCCACTCTCCCTAAATACGACAGAACCCGAATACATGAGATAAGGTCTCGAACTCGTCACATCTTCTGAAACAATATAATCATAGCTCCTTCCAAGGAGACATCGAACTGGGATGGTTGTTACAGTTCATTTTAATTGCTTCTATCCATTGTCCGCATGACATACCTCTCTTCTGTCCGCCTTCGTAGCGTAACGGTTAGTGTTATTAGCTGCCGTCCTCGGGGGCCCGGGTTCGATTCCCAGTACTGCCAGGAATTTAAAACTGACAGGAGGGCTGGTGTGTGGTTGTAATGGTACATGCAGCTCACCTCCATTGGGGGTGTGCCTGATAAGAGCTGCACCACCTCAGGATGAGGACACGAGTTTTATTTATTTACCTCTCTTCTTACTTATCCAACCAATTCTTTCTCACTCACAAATTAGTTGAGCAAATTCATTAAAAGAGACCTCTCGTTAAGTTTTCTGTGTCGGTGGATATAGCCGTACAATGGACACGGCTGGTCCGTGGTACGACAGCTCTGCACTTCGACCGGCCAACCGATCAGAGGAGGGAGTGGCCACGGCTTTATCTTGGCTCTATATCTTGTATTCGGCAGACGGAGAGGTGCTGGTCCCTGCCGTCGGCTATCCTGTGAATGGTTTTCGGTAGTTTTCCGTTCTCTTGCACTTAGGCGAATGTCGGGACAGTTCCTGGTACAGGCCACGGCTGCCAATCCTGTCACCTTCTCCCCACATCTCCTTCTCCGATACAAATCTCCTGGCCTGAGAGACGGCGTCACCGTTAAGGAGGCCCGCCTTCCCCTTCATGGGAGGAATGAAAACATTTAGTATTAATAAGTTTCATGTTTCTCTTCCTTCCACGGGTGTTCTAGTTTGTCACTACCTGTTACTGGTTCTGAAACGACGATATAGGTCGTGGTCATAAGCATTTGTGCTTCGCATTGTTGCCAAATCAAAAAGTAATATTTCGGAAGACAGGACTCGAAAATTATTCGCTGAATGGTCCTGGATTCGATTCCCAGGCGGGCCAAGGATTTTAACTATGATCGGTTGACTCCACTCTCTCGAGGACTAGGTGTGTTTGTTCGTGTTAAAGATATCTTAATTTACATACAACCTGTCACATAACAAAGCACCACAGAAACACGCAATAGTAAATACAGTCCAAACCGATAATAACCAATTAATAGTTGTTACAAGTGATAGCCCCACAAACCGTGCTTTTTTGTTGCTATAAATATCATACCCGTAAGTTTTAGGCTGCACACTTACGTGGCCAATTAAGAGAATAAAGTTAAAACTTCATAAAGTATAAGTGAATAAGGTATTGTACTGGCAATACAGTATTTGTGGACGACGATTCCGAAACGGTGAGGAGGTGAAAGCAGCTGTCTCCAAGTGGTTACATAGCACTGAAGATGTTTTCTACGCATCCGGAATCGAAACGTCGGTTCCCTGAATTTTTTAATTTTTTGCACAATTTGTTTTACACAGATATGTCTTATGGCGATGATGGGACAAGAAAGACCTAGGAATGGGAAGGAAGCGTCCGTGGCCTTAGTTAAGGTACAGCCTCAGCATTTGCCTGGTGTGAAAATGGGAAACCACGGAAAAGTGAACTTACATTGTATATCGTCATAACCGTGTTGCTTCTTACAAAATGAAAAGCTCGGATTATTAGCATTGTCACAGATAAAATATTTGTACCCCTTCAGTCTTCTCCAAATAACCTCAGGGGTAAACGTACTCCCGGTTGAGAAACGCAGCTCTAGAGTGCCTACAGAGGAAATATCTCAGCCAAGTTTCTCACTGTATGTATGTTTAGTCCTCAGCCCGAAGGCTGATTGGATCCTCAACAGCTCCGCCATCAGCTGTCATAGATGGCCTAGGCATCACTGAAGAGGCTTACTAGGGAAATGAGGAGTGAGGTACGGAGCTCGATAGCAGCAGTCGCCTAAGTGGGGCCAATATCCAGTATTCGGGAGATAGTAGGTTCGAACCCCACTGTCGGCAGCCCTGAAAATGGTTTTCCGTGGTTTCCCATTTTCACACCAGGCAAATGCTGGGGCTGTACCTTAATCAAGGCCACGGTCGCTTGCCTCCCACTCCTAGCCCTTTCCTGTCCCATCGTCGCCGTAAGACCTATCTGTGTCGGTGCGACGTAAAACAACTAGCAAAAAATAAAAGAGGAGTGAGGTAACTTTCATATTGTCAAGACCAAGGATAAGACTGAGACAGATCAATGAAAGTAACAAAATTGCTCCAGCCCATACCAGAAGACATAGTGCACTGTAAACACTAGGTCCTGCCAGAAAAGGCATAGTTTCTCACTATAAACGTGTAATGTACAACGCAACACTTATTACAACCTTACCGGTTAGTTGGTCGCAAATTCCCGTTACAAAATCCTAGAGCTTATAGATAGGGATGAGTATATAACGTTCTGAATTGAAACTCATGTCCATCGTTCGTTAAAGCATTTAGTGCCCGGATCCATGGCTAAATGGTTAGCGCGCTGGCCTTTGGCCACTGGAGACCCGGGTGCGTATTCCTGCAGGGTCATGAATGTTAACCATAATTGGTTAATTCCGCTCGCACGGGGGCTGGGTGTATGTGTCTTCTTCATAAAAATTTCACCCTCGTCTTGACGCGCAGATCGCCTACGGGAGTCAAATCAAAAGACCTGCATCTGTCGAGCCGAACTTCTCCTCGGACACCCCCGGCACTAAAAGTCATACGTAATTACATTTTGTTTAAAGCATTTAGTTTTACGTAACTTTTGATAGCCTATCTGTAGGTGGGTGATGGCCCCACGCTACGCGAAATGCCACTGATTGCGTCTAATCTACAGTGAGTGGCTGAATAGAAAGGAAAAGCTCATCAGCACGTTTATCAAGAGCGGTATATTATGTTAAATACCTTCCATACAACTCTCTCAATAAGTGCTGTACTGCAATGTCGTCATCTTCGTTCGATTTATTCGTGTCTAAACGTCACTGTTGGTCTCCAGTCGTCATATTTTAGACATAGCTTCGCCATCACGAACAGCATTTGAATTTCATCTGGACACCGTCGAACGAAACTCCAGTGATTGGCTTCACTTGTCCCATACACGTGATAGCGTAATTAAAAAATGTAAAGTGTTAATTCTGCTATTTTTATTATATAGAATTAAATTGCTATTTTACACATTTATAAATGAAAAAGTTTGGCGAGACACTGACAATATTTCATTTAAAAGATCGCAGGAGCCTATACCGTCGTAATACTTTGCAGTTGTATGGAGCATGATAGCTTATTTCTAAAATGAGATTTAAAGGCATGATTTCTGAAACACGCTGTATACAGGTTGTTCGGAAACAACGTGAACCGGGTATATGAGCATTTATAAGGTTGGTCATACTGATAAATAATTTGAAAAGACAATTTCGATATCTCACGTCGTTATCATTGTATCAGCTGCTGGAGTTAGCCAATCAGAACTCTTCGTGGAAGAATTCAAATGGGCTTTGCGAGGTGGTGTTGCTAAATCTGCACGAGGCCTGAGAGCTATGGCGCGATCTTGTCACTTCCAAGGTCTGTGTTCAAATCCCTTCCCTGGTGAAACTTTTCCTTCGATTGGTGCTCTCAAGCAGATCTTACGCCGCATACATATTTAGCAACACCATCTCGGAAAGTCCATTTGAACTCGCCCGTGAAGCGATTTGATTTGCTAACTTCAGCAGCTAATAAAATTACAACAATGCGATATATCGATATTGTTTTTTCAAATTATTTATCAGTATGACCAACCTTATAAATGCTCATACACCCAGTTCACGTTGTTTCCGACCATCAATAAGCCCTATACTATTCAACTTGATGACAGCTGACATCATAAATATTCTAGAGTCTGTAGAGTTGAAACTTATAATGTATGCAGATGATATGGCTCTGATAGCCAGAAACCCCACTGACATCCAAACTGCATTTAACAACATCAGAGTAAGGGCCGACAAGAACTCACTAAACATTAGCAATGCCAAAACAAAAGGCATGAAATTCATAAGGGGAGGAAAACTGTCAAGGAATGACGTATTCAGAAATACTAATAATAATAATAATAATAATAATAATAATAATAATAATAATAATAATAATAATAATAATGTTATTGGCTTTACATCCCACTAACTACTTTTTGGATTTCGGAGACGCCGAGGTGCCGGAATTTAGTCCCGCAGGAGTTCTTTTTACGTGCCAGTAAATCTACCGACACGAGGCTGACGTATTTGAGCACCTTCAAATACCACCGGACTGAGCCGCGATCGAACCTGCCAAATTGGGGTCAGAAGGCCAGCGCCTAAACTGTCTGAGCCACTCAGCCCGGCGTATTCAGAAATGGACATGACCCAGTTGAGATTCTGACATCATTCAAATACCTAGGTATTACACTACAGACCACATTCACAACAAATACTCTGTACATAAGTGGCGGCTGCAACTAAGGCAATGTACGAGATCCCCAAACCACACAACTTCTCAGTAGACAATGCCATGGCATTATTCAAACTTAAAATTGCTCCAATTGCTACGTACAATACCCAGATAATGCAGCAAAAGCTAACTGTGACAAATCTAAAAAGACTTGAAAGTGTAAAGGCCAGATACCTAAGGCGAATCCTTCAGCTATCAACATTTACAGAGAACCGACTGGCATATATTATAGCAAATGAATCTGCCTTCCTACAAGATTTAAAAAACCACTTATGGACTTCCTGATACTGCCGCATCGATAGTTGCACTGGAAGAATGATGACACAAAAATCTCAGCAGACCCCTGTACACTTCTACCGAAGAAGCAACAAATGGAGAATACCGGACTACAAGCTACGCCACGTCCTCACAAGATTTGGGGTCCATGAGTTCAATGAAAGGATACGTGTAAACTCCAGTTTCTATGTTCCGGGCGGAAGGTGTATCTGCCGCCTCTGTTGCATGATCTGATCTAGGTCTCACCTAATGGACTGCAGGAATAGGACATAATCAATCACCACATTTGCTAAGGACTGATAAAATTCAAATTTAAAATGCAAATATGTAAAATTTACGTGCACAGTATATTTCATACTGTATAAGTAAGCCTAGAAGCACAGGGAACAGATAAACAGACTCCATGAGCATTTGAAGTTCTATATTTGACGCACGGAATGCTCATAAAATGATCCTGTACCAATATTCGTTGATGGTATTCCCATTTCCAAAATCAATAGTCAGTACTATGTAGTCGACTAGTCTAATGAATAGCCATAACATTGGAAGTTAATCCTTAGAGGCCTTTATATATGAATCTTGGGGAATCTGAGCCGAGTAATGGACATTCAATATATAGTCTGTCGGTATCTACGGTTTGGCAATAAAATGATAGAATTCTCTCTCTAAATTACATTCCACAACACAGATTGGCTTTCTCCCTGTCTCTCTTCTTTCTCTATCGGTTCTCTAGTTTCAAATATATTCCACTTCCACCACCCCCCTCAACCCGCTCAGCTCCACTTTAGCCTACACCCCTCCCCCGTCGTGATTTTAATTACTCTGCTTTGCAGTACAAGATAATTTTTTAATTCTAAATTCCTTCTATTTTTCATTCCTTAAGAACTGAAAAGGGATCTGCTATAAAGGAAATATGGGGGTAGTATTAAAAGGAAGTAGAGTACATGAAATGCAGTAGAAGAGTTTCTTTTTATCCTGTTGTGTTAAACGTTCTCCTTGCTCTCATATCAGAAGACAAAGTAAGGAAAATCTTATCCGATGTAGTACGTATAAGGATTATGTATTATGAGACGGTTACTGCTACGATGTGCACTTTAATTATATTTTTATTCGGGTGTAGAATAACATAAAAGAATGTATTAAAATTCATCTCAAAGAAGATAGTCAAGCAAAGAGACGCCGATCGTCCTTCGATCTTTGCCTCAAGGGACAATGTTAAATGAAATATTAACAACGCGTTTTTAAATAACTTTGAAGCTGATACATTTACAAGTAATAGGATGTATTATCTTGAATAAGGGAAGTTCAAGTACAGTTCAATGGACCGAACAGTGAGACTCAGAATGTTAAAAGCTCTGATCAATAAGAAAAATGCACACGGACTCGATTCCCATCGTTGATATTTTACAGTAATGCTCATTGTGGCAACACAAGAACACCTCGTAATCTGCAGGCCTTCAGGCTGAGAAGCGGTCGCTTGGTAGGCCAAGGCCCTTCATAGGCTGTAGCGCCATTGGGTTTGGTTTGGTTTTAAAAAAGCTTACTAATATATATATATATATATATATTAAAAGAGTTTGCCGGCCCCGTGGTGTAATGGTAGCGTACCTGCCTCTTACGCGGAGGCTCCGGGTTCGATTCGCGGCCAGGTTAAGGATCTTTACCTGGACGTGAGGGCTGGTTCGAGGTCCACTCAGCCTACGTGATTAGAATTGAGGAGCTATCTAACGCTGAGATAGCGGCCCCGGTCTAGAAAGCGAAGAATAACGGCCGAGAGGATTCGTCGTGCTGACCACACGACACCTCGTAATCTGCAGGCCTTCGGCCTGAGCAGCGGTCGCTTGGTAGGCCAAGGCTCTTCAAGGGCTGTAGCGCCATGGGTTTTTTGGTTTGGTTTGGATTGGTTTGGTTTGGTTTGGTTTGGTTTGGTTTGGTTTTAAAATAGTTTACTAAAAACAGCTTTTGCAAATCCGTCCGTCCGTTCTATTGGACCGATTTACTTAATTTATATTTTATTCTCTCCAGAATTACCTGCCAGTGAATCATGAGACATTGATAGATCTCAAAGTACAGCCAACTTTGTGTAATCATAAAATAAAATCACTGAATGACCACCCCAATAATCGATGTTTTATATACCCATATATAGTAGACAAGCGGCTCTCGAACTATCGGACAAAACTGTCTTTACATCCATTTGTTTTCAGCACGAATTTGCTGTGCGGGAGTGAATACTGGGTGGACTCAGGAGATCATCTTCATGGATTAGAAATAAAAGACGTGAAAGTAGCGAGAATGATTGCTGGTACAAACTGTTGAGAAGAATCGGAGAAGGATACTGGAAATGAAAAGATGAAGGCTAAGTTAGAAATAAACTCTTGGGGCCATGATCGCAGATCTGTGAGCTTGAATTAGGGAGATGGTGGATTCAAATCACACCGTCGAAAGCCGTGAAGATGGTTTTCCGTAGTTTCCAATTTTCACACCGGACAAATGCTGGGATTGTAGCTTAATTAACGCCATGGAGGATACCTACCCATTCCTAGCCCTTTCAAATATTTCCGTCGCCAAAACCTTCGACGTTAAATCACTAACAAAAAGAAAAATGTATCGATTAGGCTGTACGTGTCAACTGGCATCGGCGGTGGGGTCATGAGGGTCCAATTGAGGAAAATAGCCTACCCTTGAGCGTAATGGACTGCGCCTTGGAGGATAACAAAGAGGAGACCAAGGTGGCAATTTTAAACTCACTTCATCGTGACTTAATTAGGTATAAGAGGAGTGAAATTAAACGGGTATATTCTGCTATAATTGATTACAAGACCTGGAAATATAGTATTTGATCAAAAATCACGTAATAATTTAAAGCGTGATTGTATCTCTTCATTGCTTGTTCTAAAATTCAAAACTATTCTAAATTCAAGTATATTCTAATTTGTTTTCCTGTTTCGTGACCAGCAATACATAGTTATTTACTGTACTTACTCAGATTTAATCCATTTTCATTGTACATTAATAACGAGTGAAACCTTAAAAAAATCGAAAATTATATTTTGTCAAACTTCCATTATGTAAATTGGTTGGATACAGATAATAGTATTTCTTTATTTATTCCTTTCTTTGGATCCTAATCCGTTCACCCTCCATAGTTGTTTTTCCCTCGGACTCAGCGAGGGATTCCACTTCTACCGCCTCATGGGCAGCGTCCTGGAGCATGAGACCTTGAGTCGGGGTATACAACTGGGAAGGAGGACCAGTACCTCATCCAGGCGTTCTCACTGCTATGCTGAACAGATGCCTTGTGGCGGGAGTAAGATCGGAAGGGATAGATAAGGAAAAGGGAAGGAAGCGGCCGTGGCTTTAAGTTACGTACCATCCTGGTATATACCTGGAGGAGAAGTGGGGAACCACGGAAAACGACTTCGAGGATGGATGAGATGGGAATCGAACCTTCTTCTACTCAGTTGACCTCCCGAGACTGAGTGGACCCCGTTCCAGCCCTCGCACCACGTTTCAAATTTCATGTTAGAGCCAGGAATCGAACCCAGGCCACCGGGGGTGGTAGCTAGTCACACTAACCGCTACACTACAGAGGCGGACCACAACTGATATTATAGGAGAAATTTGACATGTCCTGCTATGGTCCCCTTAATATCGTTATTCCACTGTATTCCGATCAAATAGAATAGTCTAATAGTCAAATAGTCTAATACAAACCCAGGCTATCCCTGCTTATATACCGAGGTTCAAGAAATCCCGTTTTGTCACTTCCCCGTGGCGTAACAAAAATAAAACAAGCAATATATTCGGATGAGAGGGTCCTGAGTTTGATTCCCGGCCGGGCCGGAGATTCTTACTACGTAGGATTAATTTCACTGGCTCGCGGACTGGATGTTTACGTTCATCTTGATACACTTATATTCATGATTCAACGCACCTTCCCTGTGCGGGCGGGGGTGGTAAAATAACACCCACGGTATCCCCTGCCTGTCATAAGAGGCGATTAAAAGAGCCCCAAGGGCTCTTAATTTGGGAGCTTGTGTGGTGACCACGGGACCCTTAGCTAAGTCTTGGCATTACTCCCACTTACGTGTACCAGGCTCCTCTCCTTTATCTATCCTATTCGACCTCCCCTGGTCAAAACTTGTTCTTTTCCGACCCCAACGGTATTAGAGCACTCGAGGCCTAGGGAGTCTTTCATTAGCACGCCCTTCGTGGCTCTTGTCTTTCTTTGGCCGATAGCTTCATTTTTTGAAGTATCGGATCCCTTCCATATTTTGTCTCTGATTAGTGTTCTATAGAGGATGGTTGCCTAGTTGTAATTCCTCTTATAACAATCATCATCACTACCACTACCACCACATCACCACCACCACCACCACCATTCTACACACCACAGTACTACACCACCAACCACCATAGAAACACGCAGTAGTAAATACATCTCTCCTCATGGGGTTGACATCAGGAAGGATTTCTGGCCGTTAAACAGAGCCAAGTCTATATCTAGTGATGACTCCAATGAATTGACCAAAAGGTCAAGAATAACAAGAAAAGGTGATGTCGACTAAAATAGTTCATTAGGGATGAAAAAGTTAGCACGTAAAACTTCTAATGAGGACCGAGTCAAACCAGTCCATGGACGGGATTGTATGCCAGAAATCGACTTTCCTTACGACAGACAGAATAAATCACTGCAATGCAACATTAGATTACGCAGCACTCGAGATGTTTCATACCCCTGTTGTTGAACAACGTTACAAATTCTATTTAAATTTGGTTTAATATTCCGCAATTGCAGAAACTCGTCATTTTAATCTAAATAAAGTGAGGGGAAGGCAGAGAAGGAAGTGAGGCAGGAGTTAAGATGTACTGGTAAGTTTTAAGATGGACGGCGAGACGTCACAAGTGCTGCCTGCATCTTAATTCTAAGTCTCCATAGCAACTGAATCCCACCCACCCCCACCCCCTCACTCCATCCCCTACATCTCCGCAGATTGCGCCATGAATAATGGATATTACACTCCAATACTTGGAGCAGGCGTTGCACAAAATGATATGCGTACTATCTTTTGATAGTGCATTTCAAATTTGTAATCAGAATAAATCTAGCGTAGTCATGTTTAAACAAAATAGAATGATGTATTAGTATAACTTCATGACAGCGAAGCCAATATCAAATATTTGAGACAAATGTGTGTTACTCGATGTATATTTCCGCGTGCTCCAACACTCATGGGTTATGTTATATTTCTGTAGCGAATTCGTAGAAATCTTCAGCGAGACACAGCGACATTACGTGTGAGATAAGCTTGAAATTATCACTGGACTTTGTAGAGTAACATTATAAGTAAGAATCTCGGCAAGTATACCGTCCACTACGAGTGTTGATTTTCGTCATGTTCATGGTAATAATACGGGGTGATTTACTTCATTCAGCGTATCATAAGACTAATATTTGATGCAGTTATTATTACTATGTACTAGTACTGAAGATACCTCATTCTTTTTATTATTCTTATTCTACTGCTTTTCCCACACCAGTGGGGTCGCGGGTGCGAACTGTGTGGAAACATGTGGATTTGGCTCTGTTTTACGTCCGGATGCCCTTCCTCACGCCAACACTCTATGGAGGATTGTAATCACTACTGCGTGTAATGTGTTGTCTGAATATGAAGATAAAAGTGTTGGGACAAGCACAAACACCCAGTCCCCAAGCCATAAGAATTAATCATAAGCGATTAAAATCCCAAACCCGGCCGGGAATCGAACCCGGGATCTTCTGAAGCGAAAGCCTCAACGCTGACCATTCAACCAAGAAGTCAGACTGATGACTCCTCATCATAGATCTAAATATAAAATTTACATAGATAATCCCACAGTTTTGATGAGTTCAGTTTTCTAACCTGTACAATAAATGATAGGAATCATTTTGTTGCAACATCTCTCGAATGAATATATCTATAAAAGTATTTGTATTATTTAGTTATTGTTTGTTATTTCTGTAATCCATTTCTCTAAAGATTTTTTATTTATTTTGAAGTTGATTTAACGTCACACTAACACATCAAAGGTTTTCGGCAACTCAAGTATGGGATAGGATATGATTAGGAAGGTATATGCCGTGGCCTTTATTAAGGTACAGCCCCATCATTTTCCTGGTGTGAAAATGGAAAACCACGTAAAATCACCTTCAGGTTTAGAGATTCGAAACCACTATCTCCCGAATGAAATCTCACAGCTATACGACCCTAATAGCACGGCCAACGTTTGTAAATAGGTTTATTTATTTATTTATTTATTTATTTATTTATTTATTTATTTATTTATTTATTTATTTATTTATTTATTTATTTATTCGAGTCAGAGGCTATACAAATGTTAACATGACATAATTGTGTAAAATAATGGAATATGTATTATAAAAGAACAATTGAGTAATTCCATCACTAAGGGAAGGAAATTAAATAATCTTCGCCCAGAATTGGCCAGCAGCAACTGCATTTTCTTCAGCCTTTATTAACTCCCCATCACTGCATGACTCAGGACAGAGTGGGCATTGACATAGATAAAACATTGTCTGTTCTTCTCTACAGTCATATTGTGTTGGTTCTTTGGAATAGCCCCATTTGAAAAGGTGGTCCCTGGATTTACCAACACCTGATCGTAGTCTGTTCAGTGATCTCCAGCTTAACCAGTCCGCAGTGCATCCAGGTGGTAAACTTTCAATTAAGTCTCATATTACAGCCTACAGTTGTTCTCTGGCTTCTTTGCGGAAACACAGCGCTGAAGTTGAACTGAGGAGACGTTTCCTGGATTTCAACCTAGATCTTGGCAGTTGATAACCATTGAATGGGTGTAACTGATTTATTTCAGCCTTCTTTCACTCGGCATCTGCAGCTACTTTCTGCCATAAATGAGACGGTGCAATTTCTGCCAAGGAACAAACCTTGTCTGTAGGTGTTGGTTTCAGACACCCAGTTATAATAATAATTTGACTTCACCCGCCAAGTTTCACAACTTATTAATTGGTGCCATCTACGTGACTTGCCTACAAATTTCGAGAATCCAATTGTGCTACTGCCTAGCACCGAATGTGGAGTTGTACTGGACAATTCCTATGGCTGATTTTTTTCGGGTGACACTGAGTGCCCCACCAATAATAATAACATGCAGTACAAAGGTTTCCGGCCACACTTCAAAAATCGACTAACTGAGGCACGTTTGGGTCCCTGAAATTGAGTCAGGCACTCTACTACGGACCGTTACCAGATCGATGATGGTGGTGGTGTCCGTTTTTCTAAGGAAAACTACAACTAGACCAGCATCTCCTATTCATGTAGATGGCGGGCAGATATTGAAAAGCCGAGTAGCGATTCTTCAACCGTAACTCTCAGTGTCAATGATAAGGCTTATTACCTCTCTCGTCAACTAGCTCCGCAGATGATCACATGAAATTAATTAATCCAGTTTCAATCCCGAGGCCAGGATCAAACGAGTTGGGAATCAAGCCAGTGGTCTTTAGGTGAGAGGTAAAGACGCTAACCATAGTCACGAGATTCGCTCCTAAGGCAACATTCCTACAGTACTAAGGTAATAATTCATAATGTACATATTTCTAGCCGAGTTCAGCCCTTGTAAGGCAGACCCTCCGATGAGGGTGGGCGGCATCTGCCATGTGTAGGTAACTGCGTGTTATTGTGGTGAAGGATGGTGCTATGTGTGGTGTGTGAGTTGCTGGGATGTTTGGGACAGCACTTCACCCAGCCCCAGACACATATCTGGAGAGGTGGGGGGGGGGGGGGGGGAATTACGGTTTGAGACCCGAAGGCCGCAAAATGTTCAGCTTTATTAGACTTTATGAGACGACCACTTCATGAGAAGGGATTGAAATTGGGTTAATTAATTTCATGAGATCATTTGAAGAGCTAGTTGACGAGAGAGGTAATAAGCTGTGTGCTCCAACTAATAAAATCGATAAGTACATTTTACTGGTATATTGTACGACATTTTAAGAGAGCTAAATATTTTTAAGGTTAATATCGAATGGTCCATAATAATATTAATCATCTGCTCCGTGGATAAATGGTTAGCGTGACGGCCTTTGGCCCAGAGCGTTCCGGGTCCGATTCCCAGCCGGATCAGAGATTTTAACCTTCATTGCTTAATTCCGATACCTCAGAGGCCGGGTGTGTGTACCGTCTTCGTCATTAGAATTCATCACAGGTAGGGCTCCATTCTCATAGACGCGCAGGTCGCCCTTACGGAGTCAAATCGAAATACCTGAAACAGGCCTCTTAGGAAGTCACACGTCATTATTAATATTAATCAATTTGAATAGAAAATATTTAAACCTGAAATATAATGGGCATAATATTTATATTTTTAATATTGATTGGAATGACACGGTGAACAGTAGGCGTACTTACATTCAGTCAACAAGAGGCAGCCTGTCGTGTGCAGTGCATTGGTAGATTATTTAATTAATATTTTATTTGACCGAGCGAGTTGGCCGTGCGGCTATGGTCGCGTAGCTGTGAGATTCGGGAAATAGTGTGTTTGAACCTCACTGTCAGCAGCTCTGAAGGTGCTTTTTCCATGGATTCCCATTTTCACACCAGCCAAATGCTGGGGATAAACCTTAAATACTGTCGAATAGCACCAAGAAGGTCTGCTGAAGGCTTAACGTCACCCCCCCGACGATCGAATCACCATCAACTGCGGAGAGTTTTGGAATTGAATCCATGTTTTTGGCACGCAATCTGGTGATTATAAATTGTATACCACTACCTCTCCTACACTGTCGGCCAATATTTTGTCCCGGCGAGCATTCCCTTGAAAACGATATAAGACTTTTTACAAATTTTCTAAAGAAAAGACATTTGTTCACTTCGAACTAGGATTAAAAAGATGTTCTTAAAGACTTTCATCTGGATCGTAGTACAGTATTAAAGTGGAAACTGGACAACAACTCAGAAAGAAAGAGAACAGAAACTGCTGAAAGGTAGTGTTACAGAAGAATGCAGAAGGTGAGAGGGGTAGATCGAATCATGAATGAAGAGAGAGTTAATCAAATTGCTGAGAGGAAAACGAAGGTGAGAGACAGCACACACTTTAAGATATCCAGGACTTGTTTACTTTTTTTTTTTTTTTGCTTTACGTCGCACCGACACAGGCAGGTCTTATGGCGACGATGAGACAGGGAAGGGCTAGGAGTGGAAAGGAAGCGGCCGTGGCTTTAATTAAGGTACAGCCCCAGCATTTGCCTGGTGTGAAAATGGGAAACCACGGAAAACCATTTTCAGGGCTGCCGACAGTGGGGTTCGAACCTACTATCTCCCGAATACTGGATACTGGCCGCACTTAAGCGACTGCAGCTATCGAGCTCGGTATATTTGGTTTTTGAGGGAAGTGAAGGTGGTAAGAATGGTTCGGATAAACCAGGGCAAGAATATGCCAAACAGATTAGAGTAGATGTAGTGGTTACGTGGAAATGAAAAGTTTGACGCTAGTTAGAGAGACATGGAGAGCTGCATAAAACCAGTCTATGGACTTAAAACCCAAACAGCAACAATGGATGTGAATAAATGTAAGATATCGTCGTTACCGCGACAAAACCTCCTATGTGATAATATTTTTGGAGTTATACTGACCCGCAGCACATACATTATGAAGAGCGAGAATGCCTTGACAATATTCACACAATATTGCACCTTAGATGACAGAACCTTACCGGCCAAACTTCTAAGCTAAAATATTTCACATAGGAGGTTTTGTCCCGGCAGCGACGATATACTACAGTACTGTCTACCTTCAAATATACTTCCTTGTAACCATTTTTCTGACACTTGAACCTCAAAAAATTACTAAAAATTGAGCTACACTCTGGGTTACTCTTATTGGAACACCATCGACGAAAGCTAACTAGTGTAGGCAAATTATCAAGTAGAGTACTGGCTAAGAACAATTAATTATGCAAGCTGAAGTAACCACGTTCTTGCTCAGGCAAGTCTCTCTTAGCAGATTAGTGGAATTGCTAATATAAGCCCCCATCGCGTTGCAAATGTGACCACCACTCTTATCTTGTAAAATCCACACAGATGAAGTTAGTTGTGTTCAAAGTCGATGATGAGAGGCTACTCACCCCTTAAGGTATCAAGGCTCTACTTTACACCAAATAAGTTGATTATGTGTCGCAGGTCGTGAAGCTGTGAGGTTGCATTCCCAAAGTCGTGAGTTCGGTTACCCTGAGGAAGATTTCACGTGGTTTCCCATTTCAATACTAAGCGCATTTACAGGATGTCTTGCTAATTAATGTCACAACCACTACCTCACTATTCCTAATATTTTTTCTCTTCCAGCGTCGTCGAAAACTTATACATTACTGAAATGTTATGCAATTAGATAATCATTATTTGTCTGTATTTTCTTACTTCACTTCATCCAGTGATTTTACCACGTAAGTGCAAAGTTTAGTTGTCTCAATGTTCACGAAAAATAAAAAATAAAATCTGTAACACATTAGCTTATTAGGAACCTTGACCTGTCCAGCCCGATGCCCTTCAAATATTTGAATGTTTTCTGGACCGTGTGGCAGCATCCTCGGCTGTATTACGTGGCTTTCTCGGCCGAATACGCAGTCTCTGAGTGAACATCGTTCCAGACCTCCGTCCAGAATTTAATTCCTTAGACTGGCCGGAAGTCAAACCCGGCACTCAGGGTGAGAGCCAGACAGGCTACCACTACATCTAGAGGCTGATGGAAATTTTATTCTTTGATCATTTGCGCGTAGTTGACATATAAATGTAAACCCATATTCATGAAGGTCTTTAGAGGAGTGTACAGGTTTTCGCTATCTTTAATGATAATCTGTGAGATAAGAGTGGTTGGCTTTATGCACAGTGACTTTTTTCCCCTGTAATGAACCTGGTACTACTTGCTGGTGTATGGTGAGCGAACCCTATGATATTGTACCTCCCTAGAAGTGGAAATCAAGTTTCTGAATGAAATTCAACTTCAGGATAGGGAACTGAATCCATATCAAGCACATCTATACTGCGTCGGCTGGGCAGTCCCCTTTCGCATTCACATTACACCATGAAGATAAGGCCTATGAGATTTTTAATATCCAGGCAACTGCTGAGGCAAATTTTCAGTACTCGATCGTCTACGAATAAAATCTGAAGAGGCTAAAATTACAGAACATTGTATTATTATTATTATTATTATTATTATTATTATTATTATTATTATTATTATTATTATTATTCCTTTTTCCTTTGTTTCTTTCTTTCTTTCTTTCTTTCTTTCTTTCCTTCTTTCTTTCTTTCTTTCTTTCTTAATCCGCTTACCCTCCAGGGTTAGCTTTTCCCTCGGACTCAGTAAGGGATCCCACCTCTACCGCCTCAAGAGCAGAGTCCTGAAGCGTGATATTTTGGATCAGAGGGATAAAACTGAGGAGGAGAACCAGTACCTCGCCCAGGCTGCCTCGCCTGCTATGCTGAATAAGGGCCTTGTGGGGCTATGGAAAGATAAGAAGGAATAGACTAGGAAGAGGGAAGGAAGTGGCCGTGACCTTAAGTTAGGTACCATCCCTCCATTTGCCTGGAGCTGAAGTGGTAAACCACGGAAAACCCCTTCGAGGGTGCTGGAGTGGGTATCGAACCCCCCCCCCCTCATCTGCTCAGATGACCCCCAGAAGCTGAGTGCAAGTCGTACCACTTATCAAATTTCGTTGCTGAGCTGGGAATCGAGCCAAGACCTCACGGGGTGGCAGCTAATCACTCTAACCAGTACACCACAGAAGGCGGACTTGATTATTTTTCTTATTATTATTATTATTATTGTTATTATTATTATTATTATTATTAATATTATTATTATTAAATTATGACTTACGACGATTGAAATCCAGAAAATATTGCAGATCTTTGTCTGCAATAGCGAAATGTACTGTAAGTACAAAGAACCAACCATTGTATTTGAAGATTTTATGGTAGCGGTCGGTATTTCAATGTAAAAGGCATGACAGTATACACAGAGTCTCTCTCTCTCTCTCTCTCTCATATGTCAAGAGCGCTTCTTGTTTTCACACCCCTCGCCTCGTCAAGCAACCCTTTCTTTCTCGGCTTAGAGCTCGTTCAATGGTAGCGGCGGGGCTTACTCTCAAGTGAGGCGTGCATCAAAGAGATGGAACGTGACAAGAACGGTTCTCAAGTTGGGTTTACACTCCACCCAGAACTTCTGCTCTACATATACTACACTCAGTACTTCTCTGAGCCTTACAACTGCACTGATAACTTAAAATTTATAACTGTATTTTGCAAGCAGCTTCGTACGTGAAGTAAAAGTTTTACTTGATATACTTGAAGTTACTTGATTCACTAGTGAAATGTCCAATAAACCGCGGTCTGAATTTACTTATTGGTCAGTGGAAAAGGGGGTATGTTTCCTAGTGCTTAATCCCAGCTCCGTATTTTAGATCTAAATAAGAGCTCAGTATTCTATTCATAACGCTCAGGATGAACAGTTCAAATTCGAATACTTGAATATGCAGAATATTTCTTTCAAACTGAATCTCCTCTGGAAGAAGTTGTTGACCTATAAACATGGAGTATTAAATCCCCCCATTCTTCTTTAGTATTATTGTTGATCCCTCTGTGGATCAGTGGTAGAGTGTTGGCCTTCGGATCCCAAGATCCTGGGTTCAAATCCGCCAGAGTTAGTCGAAAATCTCACTTGTCGCAGGTAGCCTAGATGGCGTAACATTGAGATTTCTATACACAGTAATTAAAACCATGCAATTATTTATATTATTCATGTTATTTTTTATTGGTGCCCTTTTACAGTGGCGAAGTTAGGGCCCGAAGCCCTCTCTTTCATTTAACCGCATACTAATTAAAATCTTAAATAAAATGCTGAGATACTTAAAATAGTGTCCGGCTCCATGGCTAAATGGTTAGCGCGCTAGCCTTTGGTCCCAGGGGTCCCGGATTCGAATTAAAAATGAATTTAAATAAATGACTAACTAAATTAATATTAAAACTACTGTAATTTATATTAATACTCGTAAAACTAACGTATCATCAGGCACGCCCGCATTCATACTTCAACCATTCAGTCCGCTGTCATATTATTATTATTACTATTATTATTATTATTATTATTATTATTATTATTATTATTATTATTTAAAAAAATAAAAACAGATGGATTAATTCATGCAGAAGATGCATAGCAAATAAATATCACTTACGATTAGTGTAACATAAATATTAGAAATAATCGCAGAGGAAGTTAAACAAAATATAGCCTACAGAACATAATGTAAAATATTTCTTAATAATAATGTTATTTGTTTTACGTCCCACTAACTCCTTTGACGGTTTTCGGAGACACCGAGGTGCCGGAATTGAGTCCCGCAGGAGGTCTTTTACGTGCTAGTAAATCTACCGACACGAGGCTGACGTATTTGAGCACCTTCAAATACCACCGGACTGAGCCAGGATCGAACCTGCCAAGTTGGGGTCAGAAGGCCAGCGCCTCAACCGTCTGAGCCACTCAGCCATGCAAAATATTTCTTTACATGTATCGTAACATAATTATGACACCTAATACAACCTGATACAAGCAGATAGGTTAAATACGTCGGATACCTTAACGCTACGAATTACAGTAGATTGAACAACACAGTGTCTTTCTTTTAAATTAATATAACAATTACAACACCGGCACGTAGAAATTTGCACAAAATATACAGAATGTTCCAGTCATTTCTTGGGAAATTCCAGTGCTGATGTTATGTTATGGCGTATGGTTTTTAGTGCCGGGAGTGTCCGAGGACATGTTCGGCTCTCCAGATGCAGGTATTTGTATTTGACGCCCGTTGGCGACATCCGCGTCGTGATGAGGAGGAAATGGTGATGAAGACGACACACACACCCAGCCTCCATGCCAGCGAAATGAACCCATTATGGTTAAAATTCCCGACCCTGACGGGAATCGAACCCGGGACTTCTGTGACCAAAGGTCGGCAAGCTAACCATTTAACCATGGAGCCGGACACAAGTACTGATGTCAACATATGATAGAATAACACAGATATGATATCTCAAGTTATATAAAATAAGGACTAATCGACGGAGGGATGGTAAATTTCGTAGTTTTTGACTCTTCGATATATACTGTATCTGCAAATACTAATATTATTGCTCTGTTGGGTATGTAATTTTATTCTTGTTCACAAGTATTAGAATATTGATTGATGACAGCTTTCTACACGACAACTAACGCTCATCATATTAAGACCGGACGGCATGTTGGTCATCCCTTTAGATAAGACTAGAAAGCAGGAATGGCACGTCGAAACAAGGAAAGTTGTGGTGGGGGGTCAATTAATGAAATCTCGCATTCTTCCTCCACTTTATTACTAGAAGTAGTCGTTGTAGGAGAGAAGTAGGAGGAGAAGTAGAAGACGAAGAAAACCGCCCGCAATGGAGTTGAGACGTAATATAGATGGTAATCATGCTCCATTTAAATGATATTCCAGAGCTTCTGCCGCTGAAGAGTGTCGTCGACACGTATTACAGATATACACGCCTGTTTCAGCTCGCGAGACCTAACAGCCGTCCTAAATGCTTCTCGAGAACTCTCCAATAGGATGATCGTAACAGAGCTTTTCCTCCACGTTAGCACGCTCACAAAATATATCATAGGAATATAGTTGGTGCTGACAACATAATTCCTTCTCTTCTATATATTATTTTGACTGTTATTAACTTATATGATGTTGAGTAGATACTACCGTCCAACGAATGTTGTGCATTGCCTTAGTTCAACATGTATAGTTGTCTTCTCAAGTTAAGACACTTTCTGAGATATTAAAAAAAGAATTACATAACATACACACTGCAAATTCGACCCATTTTTGAGCCTAGGCCTGCCAGGACGTAGCTCTATTAAATGCCTTCAAAAAGTAGTTCGTGAGACGTATAAACAATAACACTATTATTATAAAAATTTACATAAATAAGTTAAAGTTGTAGGGGGTCTGTGTCTGTAATTTCATTTATTTTGCCATTTTTTCGGACACTCAAGAGCGTATCACTGGTTTTTATCTTTCGAGTCTGTTTGTTCGTCTGTTCCATCATCACGGCGAAACGGCTGGATAGATCTAAACCAAACTTCATATTTACAGTATACTCATCCAGGAGCAGGTTCGCATATGCATGTGATTTAAAAACCTTCACAGGAAGACCAGAAAAGGTTTTTTTTTTTTTCAATCTTCTCTTATAATATTGATTTTCTGTAAAATCCTTAGGCTATATGTGAGACGTGCCTTCCATTTTAAACAACATTTGTTATATACATAATTTTGCTTACTCATCAAATTACGGAGAAAATTACTGTTTTCTGTTGGTTTCATGCTCTGCATTGAGAGACCGACAACAAACCTACCGGTTATCATGGCAACATATCTGGCTACTTGCCAGCAGGGATGTAACGTAATGCCGTTTTCGTAGTCATTCCTATAAACTCATGATTGTTCGTTGGGTAAAGGCAAGGGAGACGCCAATCTGCCATTCTGTTGTGTATTTCTCTCTTTATAAAGAAAACTACCCATCTCCATTGTGAATAGCATTAGGCAAGTGAGCCTGCCGTTACAGTAGGAATTCCCGAACTAGATTGTGAATAGCAAAGAAAACGTGGCCCTCCCTTATCATGAAAACCTCCAAACGCCCACTGTACATCGGAAACAACGCTTGAGGTTCTCCCCGTAGTGTTTCTCGGATAACGCTAAGAGACATGCAATATAACATAATCTTCGGTAGAGATCCGTATAGAGTGTGGAGTACCGTAGCGAAGTACATAGAACATAAAGCTTTAAAAACAGAGACTTTTGAACCACAAGAGGCATATATTTGTACGGGTCTATTTAACCTTTAATATTATTCTTCATCTTCTTCCGCTTTTCCCAAACCCTGGCCGGGTCGCGGGTGTACACGTACAATGCGCCACACGTGTTGATCTGGCCCTCTTTTGCTGCTGGATACCCTTCCTGATGCCAATCCGGTGTGGAGAAATGGCATTGTAATTGATACTTTCAAACATTGCTATGCTCATTAACTTCAACGAAGGAAGAATTTTGAAGACTTTTCAGGGATCCCAGTGCTTTTATCAACCAGAAATTTCCATAGGCTGCTACTTATCTTACTGGGGAAGATGTTGAGTAATAGTCAATTCGGTAGATTCGATCACGGCTGAATGTGATGGCATTTGAGGGTATATACATGCTACAACTCTGTGTAGTTTGGCTTTCGACACGTTAAGGAACTCTTGAGATAAAGTCCCGACACCGTTGCGTCTATTAAAATTTTGAAGAGACATTAAACAAATAACGATGTTATTATTATGTCCCTCTTTTAGGAGACCTCGGTGATGTTACGTTGGAATTTTAACTGAAAATTTATCTTCTGACCTATCTCCTATTTTGAATATTATTTATATTCCCACCTCAGAGCGTAAACATGAATTCAAGTTGAGCTAAAATAAGACGACCACAGAAATGTTAACGGAACCTAACTCCTATTTGCCACTAAGGTCATGAAGAGTGGAGAATATTTTTAGCTTTATAATTTATATCTTTTTAGTTAGTGTCGTTAATACACTTCTTATCACTGTTATTGGGTTTTCAAATTAAACTCATAATAAAATCCCTCACAATGACTGCGACTTTTCCTCTTCGCAATTTGTTTTCTTCACTCAAGGAAAGTCACAGCTCTGGGGACATCGATTTCTTTCAAACTTTTCGAGGTCGATATATGTCAGAAAAAATAGATAAGTTTCTTATTCAAGGGTGTGTGCCACTGGCCTTTACATAACAAGAAAGCCATTAAATTTAACTTGTATAATTGTTGGCTGTCCGCCTCTGTGGTGTAGTGGTTAGCATGATTAACTGCCACCACCGGAGGCCCGGGTTCGATTCCCGGCTCTGCCACGAAATTTGAAAAGTGGTACGAGGGATGGAACGGGGTCCACTCAGCCTCGGGAGGTCAACTGAGTAGAGGTGGGTTCGATTCCCACCTCAGCCATCCTGGAAGTGGTTTTCCGTGGTTTCCCACTTCTCCTCCAGGCGAATGCCGGGATGGTACCTAACTTAAGGCCACGGCCGCTTCCTTCCCTCTTCCTTGCCTATCCCTTCCAGTCTTCCCATCCCTCCATAAGGTCCCTGTTCAGCATAGCAGGTGAGGCCGCCTGGGCGAGGTAATGGTCACACTCCCCAGTTGTATCCCCCGACCAAGAGTCTGAAGCTCCAGGACACTGCCCTTGAGGCGGTAGAGGTGGGATCGCTCGCTAAGTCCGAGGGAAAAACCGAACCTGGAGGGTAAACAGATGATGATGATGATGATGATGATGATGATGATGATTGTTGGCTATTTGCATGTGAGTATCTGTATCATCACTGGCAAAGTGATCAACGTCCCTACACTACACATGGGCGTTTTGAGTACGACGTGTCCCGGCATCACACGTTTACTTTTCTTCCATTTTTTCCCCTAATTTTACTAATATTTTTCTTGTAAACCATAAACTCTCGGAATATTTTATCACAACTGTGGCATTGTGTGTAAGAATAACAGAAAAAGCGAATAAGTGTCAAGCCACGAGTGACAACACGTAATGACAGTAAACGAGATTAAAAGATAAAAAGGAAAAAATAATTGATGCACTGGAGCGCTTCGAACCTAAGACTCCTGCGTGGAAGTCAGAAACGCTACCACTGGACTAGTGGTACTACAGGTAAAGTGGGGCAATGGAACTAACTCGTGGACACACATCTATACAGATCAATCTCCCTTGTCAGTATTTTTAAATGCTCTTTATTCCAGGCGTCAAACTATGAAGATCTTTTGTCCCTACTTAGCACCATATGTTGTGAACCTGCGTGTATTTGTAAATAGCGGAAGTACAAAGTGTTGAATGTGAGGAAAGTAACATAAGGATGACAAAAACACTTAGTCCCCAGACCACGGATATTAATCATTCACAATTAAAACGCCTGACCCGGCCGGGAATCGAACCCGGGGCTGCCGGGTGACATGCGGACGCGTTGCCCCCAACACCGTGGGGTGGATTCCCTTGTCAGTTACTGTTCGTAGAAAGATTCTAGATTACCTTTCGACAAATGTGAGTTTACTATCCTATCGAAGTTACTGGCAAACATCAGCTCCTTAATATAATTGACAGAAAATGGATCATTACGCCCGCATATAAAATGTTTATTCTTTTTAATTTGGTTGAGGTCTCACCGACATAGATAGGTTTTATGCCGAGTATGGGATAGGAAAGGCCTAGGAGTGAGAAGGAAGCATCCGTGACTTTAATTAAGGTACACCCCCAGAATTTGCTTCTTGTAAAAATGGAAAATTATGGAACACCATCTTCAGGACGGCCGCCTGTGAGGTTCGAACCAACTATCTCCCGGATGCAAGCTTACAACTCCGCGGACCTAACTTCACAGCCACTTGCTCGGCAATGTTCATTCTAATCCAATAGGTGTTAATACCGGGCGAGTTAGCCGTGCGCGTAGAGGCGCGCGGCTGTGAACTTGCATCCGGGAGATAGTAGGTTCGAATCCAACTATCGGCAGCCCTGAAGATGGTTTTCCAAGGTTTCCCATTTTCACACCAGGCAAATGCTGGGGCTGTACCTTAATTAAGGCCACGGCCGCTTCCTTCCAACTCCTAGGCCTTTCCCATCCCATCGTCGCCATAAGACCTACCTGTGTCGGTGCGACGTAAAGCCCTTAGCAAAAAAAAGGTGTTAATGTTATCTTCGAGTGATTAGAATATTTCTATTGATGGCGAATTCTTAAGTAAAGATGAAAGCTACGAACTCAGAATGTTAAGGATCTTAGAAAACCAGATAGCTGACTACATATCAGCAGCAACCCTGTTGCACCGTAACGGCAGAATACAGCGACGTAAAAGTATTATAAGATCGGATCAAAGCACCCTCACTTTACGACGCACAGCGTGCAGTTTCTGAACATCCTCTCAGGTACCTAAGGACAGATGTTCATGTTATGGATCGTAAACCAGCCATATAAGCTGACCTTGACATTATGCGTGCGAGATATGGTGAACTGTGAAAGCAAACTAACATGGAGAATCAATGCTGAAATGGATTCGTTAGATAATTCAAATCAGGATGACCAGGTTTGATTCACGACCTTGAAACTGACAGTGTGTGAGGTACCCGTCTGTATTTCGTTGTGTGTTATAATATCAACAATACACACACTCCTTGTTAAATATCGCCCGGATCCTATTCATACGGAAAGACAGTGCCAGAACTTGACTGTGTCATGATACGGGTTAACTAGCACATTGCGACGCTAAGATAATGTGGGTTTTTATAAGAACACTCAATGAAATACAGACAGGTAGTACGCGCGCTACTTGAGTGCTACTTCACGTCATAGTTTCAAGGTCGTGAATACAACGGGATCACTCTTACTTTAAATTTATCAGTTAGCATAGGCCTAACTCATTTACCTCGGTGACCAATATTTTTGGAACGACGAGTTAGGAGGGTTATAGTCCTTCATGTTTCTGTAATTTTTCATTTGAATTTCTCGTAAATGCTGGAGTATTTTCTTTGTCGGGCACCCTACCCGTTTCTCATACGATTTCCTGGCTAAGTACGTCAGAAAGTAGAGCACTGGCCTTCTAATCTTACGTTAGCTCATTCGAGCCTGGCTGACTCCGGTGGCATTTTAAGCCTTTTGTCGATGGATTTACTGGCAATAAAATGGAAAGGGCTCCTGTGGAACAAAATTTGTACTTCAATATCTCCAATACCATAATATTATTTCGTTGGTCGTAAACCAAATAACATTATTATTACTTACCCAATTAATTAAAATTGAATTAAATTATAGCCCATTAGATAATGTTTACGCGCTAACTGGATCTGTAGCAGCTATGTTTTAGTCTGAAAAAATGCAAATTTTTATTAGTATTAACCGAGTCTTTGGATGAATGGTCAGTTCAGAGGAATCCGGGTTTCATTCCCGGTGAGGTCGGTGAGTTTATCTAGTTCCTCTGGCTCCCGAACGGGGTAATTGTATTCTTTTTAATATAAAACTCTTCATACAAACACAAACAACACGGTATAACTTATATATACAAATCAATGTAAAGTGACAAATTTTTTGCTGAAACACTCAATAGGACTTGAGATAAAAACGCCATCGGGCCGTAAAACATGGGTTAATAGATATGCCCTGTCGACCTCAAATAACTGGGTAAATGCAAGAAAGGAATAAATAGTAATAATAATAATAAAAATAATATAATAATATTTATTTATGTATTTACAAAACTTCCATCAGTCGAAGATTGCCACAATGGACAAAGCATAAAGAACAAATTAAATTATAATTTTGATTTACAATAATTCTGTTGATTACGTTATTCTCATAATTTTTTTTAACTATGAGTTTTCAGTAATGAAATCAAACCTCGTAAAGCTAACAGAGACATAGTTTGTAGTTCCATAACCTCTGAATTAAACTGCTTACAAAAATTCGCAATGAATCGAGGAATAGTACCTCGAGCTTCCTATCATTCATCCTATCACTTGAATGTCCTTCAATCCAAATTTATCTTTATAATAAATTATGGTCGATTCATAGATAAGCTCATTTTCTCTATCAACGTCTTCTGGTTGGTCTGTGGAGATTCCGAAACGAACTGTGGGATGTATTATATATCCCATACCTTCTGATTTATTGTACGATATGATGTCAATTCTCCTACTGCTGTCGTTATCGGCAAGTCCGGATATCTCTTCGGTGACTCTGTAATTTTTCTTTATAAGGAAATTTGCTATAAAGAACCAGATCTTGTTCCGCAACATCTCTTCATGAGGGCACGTTCCCAAGACATGAGGAAGGTTTTCTAGTTCTCTTCGACAATTCCGACAGAGGTTTCCGTTCTGCGACCTGCCAAGAATAGATCGAAGAGTTCACACATTAGCAGTCATTTTTATTCCCTCAAGCCATTCACTGACTGGTAAACCAGTATGATTTCTAACCCAGTTATTTGCGGGTTTATATTGAACAAATAGCGCCACAACTTTTCCTTTGTGAGGTAATTTACGCCATCTCTTGAATTCACGGTTTCTAAGCTCTACTGTGATTTTGGAAGCCGAGAAGGTAAAGGAAAATTTGGTGTTAGCCGGCCAACAAAGGTGTTACCTAAAGAGTTTTACGTACATCAGAACACAAATGTCAGAAATCAAGATCTTGCAAGTTATGAGTCCCTTCAAAACTATTTTGGTATCGGTATTGATATCCCCCCATCTTGGAATGGTTGGATCAGAACATTCTTCCTTCCCTTAATTTTAAAAGGGGTGGGGAAATAATTTTTCCTAGCTCTAAGGTGACATTCGCCTGAAATAATTACTTTTCCTAGTCGATTTTGACTAGTTTACAGTGCACTAGAAACGTAAATTCATTTTTGTAAATTATGAGCATTTCTACTAAATAAGGAGGACACATATTCTCATTTTCAGTTTCTTTAACTTGGCGAGGTTGGCACACGTGAGTACTTGTACGCAGTAGTGTCGTGTGTGTGTGTGGTAGTGAACTCGTCTCCATGGTAACCCCCACTGCCTGCTGCCGAGTTGAAGGGCGTGGACCACATCTCTCCCCCCATTGCCCTCCTCCTGTGAGAGTGAAGGTGTTAGTCCATTGCATGTCGCTTGTGTACAGGACTTAACACACCACTGGGGCATTAGACACATACAGGAAGTTTACAAACAAATACTCCGTCCCGTATTTTGACTCTCCCTCACTTGTTTACTGTTTATCCTGCTAATTCCCTTAGCCAACTCAAATATCCACACTAGGTTACAGTCCTTCATTTCTATTTAGACTTTTCAACTACGAAAGATAAATAAACAGGTTTTTAGATTCGCAAAATTAATATTAAATTTCAGATTCTAGATCTCCGCGTACAATAGTTATTTCAGGAAAGTGTGATGAGATATGAAATGTCGTATGGCTTTTAGTGCCGGGATATCCCAGGATGGGTTCGGCTCGCCAGGTGCAGGTCTTTCCATTTGACGCCTATAGGCGACCTGCGCGTCGTGATGAGGATGAAATGATGCTGAAGACAACACACACACACACAGCCCCGGGCCATTGTAATTAACCAATTAAGGTTAAAATCCCCGACCCGGCTGGGAATCGAACCCGGGACCCTCTTAACCGAAGGCCAGTACGCTGACCGTTCAGCCAACGAGTCGGATAGGAAAGTGTGATATCAATTATCAATTTCAAGAGAGAACCTAAAGCGTTTACGTTGATCATTCAACCAAAGATAGGATAGAAAGGCAGGTCATGTATTCTTCTTCTTTTTCTAACGCTTTTCCCACATCTGTGGGGTCGCGGGTGCGAACTTCGTCGCACATGTGGATTTGGCCTTGTTTTACGGACGGATGCCCTTCCTGACGCCAACTCTATACGTAGGGATGTAATCACTATCGCGTATTTCTGTGGCGGATGGTAGTGTAGTGTGTTGTCTTAATATGAAGAGGAAAGTGTTGGGACAAACACAAACACCCAGTTCCCGCGCCAGAAGAATTAATCAAACGCGATTAAAATCTCCGACCCGGTCGGGAATTGAACCCGGCACCCTCTGGACTAAAGGCCTCAACGCTGACCATTCAGCCAATGAGTCGGACGAAGGCAAGCCATGCATTACTGAATATTGATCGATTATAAATAATTAGTGGGTTTTCAGGCAGGAATTTTACAACTCGCTGAATTTCCCATTGCTGCAGTCGCTTAACATCCTGGTGGCGGAAGGGTCTGCCATTTGGATAACTTCTGAAGTTTCCCAGGGTACACTTGATCGTTGAGATTATCAGTGTGAAGTAAATCGTAACTATAATATTCTTCATGGAACCCACACATGCTAATCATAGGTTAAATTAGGCATGAATTTTCAAGTAGGGAGCAATTTCTTTTTTTTTTTTTTTTGCTAGGGGCTATACGTCGCACCGACACAGATAGGTCTTATGGCGACGAAATTTCTTATTTAGTCAGGTCTACACAAGTGTTGGGGTTAAGTTGGCCGAGTACCAAAGTTAGTTAGGGACTCACCTGCTGTGCTGACTGAAAGTTGTATGTTTGAATCGTGGCATAATCGGTTATCGTTTAAGAATTTCGTAATGCCGGAGATTTGTGCCAGTAGATATAATGGAATACTGAAAATTGACTTTTACTAGTCGTGATTCCGGCACTCTGGTATATCATAAAACCATTTAGCCTAGTTAGCATGTATGTAGTTGGTGGAAATTCACAACAGATAACTATTATTATGATTATTATTATTATTATTATTATTATTATTATTATTATTATGATTAATATTATTATTATTATTATTATTATTATTATTATTATTATTATTATTATTATTATTATTATTATTATTATTATTTAAAGGCGATGTTTGTATATTATCTCTGATGTATCGATTATAACGCTAATTTGACCATACGAAACGGCGCCACAGCTGTAAGAACGTACAGTGCGATCCTGACCTACTGATCATAGACCTACGTACCTTTTATGAAAGGATTTACGACTCATTGCTGTCTGCAATGCTCTATCTTAGGGCTAGTTTGTTTCACGAAATATATCATCCTATTCTGAAATGAGAAAAATCCTTGTAGTACGTTATCTAAACCCCGTCTGTTTATGCATATTTTATTTTTGTGCTGCACATTGCTTACTGAGAGGCTGCAGAGTCCACAAAAAGTAATCCTAGAAGTAACAACGAAACTCAGAGTTGGAGATTTGATGCTCATGAGAAATGAAGGAACAAACAGTGACATGAACTCAAGAGAGGAGAAGAAGGAGGTCAGGAACGAAATTCCGAAAATAACAAGCATCCGATGTTGACACTGGTTTGGGTAGGCGACCCAGAACACAATACATGCAGTAGCCAGTATCCTCCTGGCTATATGTACACAGCAGCAGTAGCGGGCGAGTTAACTTGTAGCGTTACGTGACCGTTGATGTAGTGTTCATAGCCACGGGACAAAAACAGTAGTCTGGGGTCTCTATTAACCACCCTGACCCCTTAAACAAAGGACAATACACTAACAGTAAATTTTGACTGAGATATTCCAACAGCCATTCAACCGCGAGGGAGTTTACCAACGTAAATATTTCTCATTTTACCTACCCCACAATAGGAAACTCTTATATCTTCCGGCCTACTTCGGAAGAAAGGATGTTAAATCAGGAGACTGCACCATTTAAAATTGCACATTAGAACCCATAATCTAATAACGACCATCTTATTTTACTTTTCCTGTTGAAAGAAAAGAGCAGTCTATGTTAAGTAGGTGCTATTTCCACCGTAAGAACGTTGTAGGGAAAAGTAAAGCAAAAGGCACATTGAATGTATCCATACCTGACTTTGGCACAAATTTTAAGGAATTACAGTACATCTTCGTGGTCAGCATTGATCATGGAAGTTGATAATATGCATGTGGACGAAATACTGATTAATCATTGAACAGAAACTCCTCAATTATCTATCGCAAACAAGGGCTCGGAGATATCTTAATTCTTGTTTCGAATGCCTTGCACAGTCTGAACTGTAAATTGTTCACACCTAGTGAGTTGGGTTCGCGTTATGTGTCACGTAACTACAAGCCTGACGACAGATGGTCGGTTTCAGCCCCGCAGTCGACCACTCTGAAAATTATTTTCAGTGGTTTCCCATTTCACAACATACAAATGTTGAGGTTGTGAGGTCCTAGCTCTGTCTAGTTCTATCCTGCCCCATTATCTCCGTAAACCTCTATATATTAGTGTGAAGTTAAACAAGAGCCTCTTAAAACGCCCTAATATTACGTGTGCAAACCGAGGCGCAGAAGTTCTGTGCACCGTGCATCGGTCCGATTCGGCTAGGCTCGGACCAGCGTTTTATCTCCGGGTGACTCGGCTAAGTTAGGCTCAATTCGGCTCTGATGTGGAGTGCTGTGGAGAAAGTGAGGAAGGGGGAGACAGGTGGAGTGAGCGAGACAGACATAGGGAAAGATAGGGACAGCGCTATTCAAAATCGAGGAGTGGGGGGTCTGCACTCTGGTCAACCCAGGGAAGTCCTCTTTTGCACCTTGCGCTGAGCAATGCACCGGTGCATGAACTCTGAGAGGCTCTGCGTTAAACAAACAGCAAAGAAGGGGTGCCATAGCCAAGTAGCGTCTTCACTGATTTTTCATATAGGGAGGCGGCAATTTGAAATTAAAAATCAGGTCAAATGAAGGATTTAGTGGCAATATAACCCCGCGTAAGTCTGATTGTGTGTGAAATATATTCAGTTCAATACAATTGTATTTACAGGTCATCGATGATAACTACGGTAAGAATGGCACTGTAGTGGGCTGGCTGGTCACCTAGCGATACGGATTAAATGGCTTGAAGTTAATGTTTCAATAAATGTGGTAATTTTCCAAATTTCTTACACATTCTTGTTTCGCGCCGCAAAAGGCTCGCGGGAAACAAGATAACAGCACATTAGGGGGAGAAGCTGGCTGGGAGGTTACCGGCCTGACTCACTCATCTCTTCCAAGAAATACTGAGGAGGGATAAGACAGGGCTGATGATCACTTGAGCACGTAACAATATGAATCAAATTCTCGCATATTTTACCTCCATATAAGGCATTATCTTATGTCTACAGCAATGGTACTACTATATATGACGTAATATTCCATATCCAACGATAAATCATGGGTCGGAATTTGCATTCGTAAGTTGATTTTGTTACGAATAAAACAACTTATGTTTTCTCGATCTAATTTAATGTAGGATGACCCAATTCGTATACACAGAGTTCTATTTCAGAATTGATGACAACAGTTCCGTAATTAGTGGCCTTTGACAAAGTATCTTGTCCTCCTAACAACAGTTCACCAGTTCTGGTATTAACCTGGAACGACGAATCCTTCTGTAATCTGGACTGATAACTCAGCACTCACTTTACTTTGCACGCTCAGTCATTCTACTCAGCAGTTTCACTCATACAGATTCGAACACACAGTCTGTTAGAAATCACGACGCACGGTGACTGTTCTTGGCCTCGACTCCAGAGAAGTCCGTCACTCACATAATCAAAGTAAAATACTCAATACACACTTCTCGCCAACACAATAACACAGAACCAATCTCAATTTTTCATTACTCTCCGTCGTACTCCTCCAGTACACTCAGAGACGGCATCCGCGACGAGCACTACGACTGTTCACTCACTTCAACAACAACAACAACATTCTGACACTACTGACACTGATTTTTCGTGGCGATTCCATTTTTTTATCCCTTCTGATAAAGTACTGGAATCTTCGGGATGCGGCTAGAGAAATGAGGTTATCGTTTTGCGTCCCAGAAGGCTCACAAGGAAACCAGACAACAGTACAATGCAAGGACAAGCTGGCTGGGAATCTCTGGCCTGACTCACTCATCTCTCATACCGAAGGGGGCTAGGACAGGGCTCAATGTCACTTGAGCACGTAGCAATATGAAGCAAATTCTGACGTTTTTAACCTCCACTTAACTGTGTTTCTATGATGCATAAGGCAACCGTTGCTGCACCAGCATCTTGGGCGCACATAGTCTTCTAATGTTACCCCAGATGAGAGGCCGGAATCGATATTTAGACGGCCAAATCGAGTATTTTTCAAGAAGTTTCTCTTGCTAATTATCAATGTTCACTGTTCACATATATTTTATATTTATATATTATTTTTTATATTTTTAACCTATTTACGAACACATGTTTTAAAATCGGTCGAAGCATTCCCTAACTACAACTATCCAAAGTGGGTACTGAATGTACGTTATAGAGTGCTCGAACCACGAAGATGCGTGGGGAAAGGTTGCATTATCTTACGAAATTTATCGTTGCAAAAATTAGCTGAGGCATTGAATAACCTACTGATATCGAAGTATCCAATGAATCGCTTAGAGACTGACAACCAGGAGGATTTTCGTACTGTCAACTTCTCAGGGCAAAACTGTCACTATTTCCAATTTAGTACTGAGGTTACGGATTGTAGGAGACTTTATCTTCCATTCCTCTAAGAAACTCCATGACCAGTACGAAGATAGCTTTGCTTTTCCTTTCTATTATCATCATCGGCACCAGCAACATTGTACACAGAGGGTGGGTTTTAGAAACGACAGGGCCTTTGGATTAGGTGAAGTAATAGAAAAATAAAAACATCAAGGCGTTAGAATAGAATATATTATCTCTTAATCTCCTATTTTGTCTTTTTCTTTCCTTTCTATTTTGTTTTCAGCAATTTAACAACACGAATAATTGGTTTATAAACATCTAACAATAAATAGTAAATAATAATTAACAAGCTGTATACTCTCAGAGAATTCGAATTTTCTAAGGAAAGTTTAAGTTCCCACGTTCTAAAATAAATTCGACCTTGGCTTCAGGCACAGATCGAGAACAGTGTCAATGGTCGTGACCTTTCCAATAGGAACAGAAAGGTTAACTATACTCCACATTCAGCACGTGGGTGGTGGGGGGGGCGGAGATTCCCGAAATATAAAAAGGAACACAGCCAATGTTATAAACAGGCCATTTTAAATTGAATCCAAGAACAAAGCAGAATTAATATAAATTTAGAAAAAGGCCTGGAAAAATAGAGAATAAAGATATCTGAAACATAACTGACGATCCCCGAGAAATGATATGTCAACAAAATCCAGTACGGCACAAATTCCGGGTGACGCGGAGGATAAGCCCTTGCTAAACTGCGATTAGGGGAGAGTGAAAAAATTACAACAGAAAAATGCTACGAAATGTTAGCTTTGAAAAACACTAGTCACAGTGAAAAAAATTGACAAAGGGTTAACACACGTGCTCCCTTCAGAAACTAGTCATAATTTGGCACCTATATTTGTTTTGAGAAAACAAGTTGACTGGAGATGACGCTTACATGATTAAATAAAAATAGCACAAGTGTAAGTTCCTACCTTAAAATTTACATTGTAAGAAGGATCTCCGTCTGAGAAAAGATGTTAATGGTTAGGTTACATATTAGGAGCCTGTTTATTTACCTTGTCATTGTCGTCAACGGCCAGCAGCCCGACCTAGATAGGTATGTACTCCAGCAGAAGAGAATCACTGAGAACTTTAGGAGGCGAGTGCGGAATATTTTTATTTCGGGCGAGCTGGCTGCTGCTGATTAGGTGCATATAGTGACAACGTATTAAACGGAGGAGGTGTACCAACTCCTGAAAACACATCTTTTTTCTAACAGTTTGAGCACTACTTCCTAGGTAGCTCTGAGATTGATGTACACTAAGGGGTAGCCTATAATCAGGCTGAATAACAGAACCAAGTATACAGTAAAGGCAGTAGGACAAAGTTCAGTGTTCACCGCTAGATGTCACTGAAGTAAAAGTGTTCCAAGCGTTGTCTAACTCAGGGGAGGCATCTTCTACACATTATGATTGAACCAGCGGCTTAACCATGCGGAAAGGGGTGCGCAGCTGTGAGCTTGCATTCGGGAGAGAGTGAGTTCGAACCCCACTATCGGCAGCCCTAACGACGGGTTCTGTGGTTTCCCATTTTCACACCAGGAAAATTCTGGAACTGTACCTTAATTTTTTTTTGCTATTTGCTTTACGTCGCACCGACACAGATAGGTCTTATGGCGACGATGGGACAGGGAAGGTCTAGGAGTGGGAAGGAAGCGGCCGGGGCCTTAATTAAGGTACAGCCCCAGCATTTGCCTGGTGTATAAATGGGAAACCACGGAAAACCATTTTCAGGGCTGCCGACAGTGGGGTTCAAACCCTCTATCTCCCGAATACTCGATACTGGCCGCACTTAAGCGACTGCAGCTATCGAGCTCGGTGTTTACCTTAATTAAGGCCACGGCCTCTTCCTTCCCACTCCTAGCCTTTTCCATTCCCATCGTTGCCATAAAACCTATCCCTGTCGGTGTGGTATAATTTCGACATCCACCTGGATATTTTTTTTTCCTAGGGGCTTTACGTCGCACCAACACAGATAGGTCTTATGGCGACGACGGGATGGGAAAGGCCTAGGAGTTGGAAGGAAGCGGCCGTGGCCTTGATTAAGGTACAGCCCTACCATTTGTCTGGTGTAAAATTGGGAAACCACGGAAAACCATCTTCAGAGCAACCGACTGTGGGAATCGAACCCACTATCTCACGGATGCAAGCTTTCAGCCGCGCGCCTCTAACCGCACGGTCAGCTCGCCCGGTCCAACTATGACGATGACTAAATTTGGTTTAATATAAAAACTGATTTTCTGAAAAACTTTTGATCGGTGGCTGATAAATAGAAACATACATCCGTTCCTTTTAGGTAGGAGAATTAAACTGTTATCTTCTCTCTTCGTGCTAACGTATGAAAAATATGTTTTAAAAAAAATGATTCGATGGACAACTTCATTCCACTTGGCTTGGAGGATGAGGGGGATCTAATCGAATTCTGGCAGTAATGAAACTTTCTGATGGCTCTATACAGACAGGGAGTTCTTTAGGAAGTAAACTGTGTACCTTCAAACTGCATTTACAGCGAAAATGGTTTCCAATATAAACCAACATTCATCGACTCCCCCTTTTGGTCAAATTAGCTAACATACATTTTTGAAAGCTGGTGCTAGTAAACAACGGGACGTGATTCAGGGTGCTATAGAATGGAGTGTGAGGCTGTGATTTACGGCAGACTGATATTATTCGGTGCCAATGAAGAGACACGCTCGTAAACTGGGCATTCTGAGAATTGAAATCATTTCTTGCATCCCCTACTTCTTACCCACTCTGGAACTCTCTGCGAGAAGAGAGGAATGTTATGAATATATATATTTTCATATGAAGACGGAATATTTTGTTCGTTTAAATCTAGAATTTTACTTGGAGTTGTAATTTTGACAGTTATCTCTAATCTATTCTTAATCTCATTCTATTGTACTTCTTCCTCTTGGATCCTCTCCTCTTCTTTCTTGCTTCCCCTTGCTTTCTCTGTCATCTGTTCTGCTTGTCTATCAGCATATTTCCTGTGCAGGTCGTCCATTATCTGAAGCTGTCTGATGGTGTTCAGACCTGGTTCATCCGAATATGGTTAAGTACTTGTGCTCTCCCAATGTTTCCTATGTTAAAGGAGAGAACACTTTCCAGTGCCCCAATTTTAGGGTATTATAGCCAACAAACACATTCTTGGGTATTTTAGTCCATAACACATTGCTAAATGACTCATTCGAGTTCTGGGTTTGACCATGCAAACTGGCCAGGACAATTTTGATATGGAAGTAACGAATGAGTCTACCTCTGTGGTGTAGTGGTTAGTGTGATTATCTGCCACCCCCGGAGGCCCGGGTTCGATTCCCGGCTCTGCCACGAAATTTGAAAAGTGGTACGACGGCTGGAACGGGGTCCACTCAGCCTCGGAAGGTCAACTGAGCAGAGGGGATTCGATTCCCTCCTCAGCCATCCTCGAAGTGGTTTTCCGTGGTTTCCCACTTCTCCTGCGAGCAAATGCCGGGATGGTACCTAACTTAAGGCCACGGCCCCTTCCCTCCCTCCTCCTTGTCTATCCCTTCCAATCTTCCCTCCCCCACAAGGCTCCTGTTCATCATAGCAGGTGAAGCCACCTGGGCGAAGTACTGGTCATCCTCCTCAGCTGTATCCCCCGAACCAATGTCTCACGCTCCAGGACACTGCCCGTAAGGCGGAAGAGTCCGAGGGAAAAACCAACCCAGGAGGGTAAACAAAGAAGAAGAAGAAGTAAAAAATAAAAAAATATTTGCAGTAATCCCTCATTGCATTCCAAATATTGGTAGACTCGGCAGCGATAGGCGTTAGAAACCCATTATCATTCAAAAGACCATTGTTTGTCCGGTTCCCTGGGAATTTGTTTTATACATGGCCCTCAAAGGATTTCCCTGCCACACGCCTGCGGAAATTGATCGCTTTGGCTGATTATTTTTATCGTTGTTTTAAAAAAGTCTTTTTTTGAATATCAGTGAACGACGACGCGTTTCTGTAGAACATGACATAAATAAATGTTTTGTTTTTTCCAACCCTTGTCCCGTTTCTCTACCGAGTCGGGTATGTGGTGAGATGAATCTGTCATGGCGGGTATTATGACTGGATGCCCTTCCTGACGTCAACCTCATCAGAGGAGTTAATGAGATGAAATAAATGACGTGACATGTGATAGTAGGAAGGGAGAGGGTGAAACTCGATGACGGCACATAGCCTACTCCTTTTGGATAGGACCAAGGGATCCCTTCAAGGCTTAACTTCTTTATCGGAAGGACGATTCACCATCAACAGCGTCATATTCGGAAAGGTTTGGAATTAAATCCAGGCTTTTGGCACAAAATTTAGTGATTAGAAATTGTATACCACCACCTACCCTACCCTTCCAGCCAACATTCTGAGGGTGAAAAAAATCTACCAACGGGACTCGAACCGGCAAACCACGGTGTCAGACCTTTTAGACTTTAGCGCTCTAACGATCATGATCACCAGGTGGGTTTAAATAAGTAAAGATATCTTATAATTTTACGTAACCCTTGACTTTGTGCTACAGGATCTATATTTTTTCAGGGACCCGAACCATTGGAACATGAATATTATTTTCAAAAAAACCCACATGCATTGTTCGAGAGTTCAAAGCCTTGCTGAGAAGTCATTGTCGATGGCAATCGGCCGTCAAGTTCCTTAAAATTAATAAAGTTGGGAAGAAAATAAAATAATAATGATTGAAGTAAATATCGAGTAAGTTGGCTTCATGGTTTGAGTCACGTAGATGTGAGTTTGCATTCGGGAGATGGTAGGATCAAACCCCCACTCTCGGCAACCCGGCACACGGTTTTCCATCGTTTCCCGTTTTCTTCTTCTTCCTCTTCTTTATCTGTTTACAATCCAGGGTCGGTTTTTCCCTCGGACACAGCGAGGGAACCCACCTCTACCGCCTCAAGGGCAGTGTTCTGGAGCTTCAAACTTTGGGTCGGGGGATACAACTGGGGAAGATGACCAGTACCTCGCCCAGGTTGCCTCACCTGCTATGCTGAACAGTGGCTTTGCGGGGGGGCGGGGAGTTTGGAAGGGATAGACAAGGGAAAGGGAAGAAAGTGGCTGTGCCCTTAAGTTAGGTACCATTCCAGCATTTGCCTGGAGGATAAGTGGGAAACCACGGAAAACCACTTCCAGAATGGCTGAGGTGGGAATCGAACCCACCTCTACTCAGTTGACCTCCCGAGGCTGAGTGGACCCCGTTCCAGCCCTCGTACCACTTTCGAAATTTTGTGGCAGAGCCGGAAATAAAACCCGCGCCTCCGGGAGTGGCAGCTAATCGCACTAACCACTACACCACAGAGGCAGACGTTTACCATTTTCGCATAAGGCAAATACAGATCACAACCGCTTCATTTAAAGTCCTAGTTCTGCCCTATCCCATCGTTACAATAAGACCTGTCTGTGTCGGTGTGAAGTAAAGCAAATATTTAAAATAATAAGTGTACTGAAAAGGTTCGAATCCTGTTTCTAAATTGATCAATCACATCCCATATTCCAAACTACCGAGGGTATCAAAGTACATAGATTTTGAAAATCTGTGAACAGTGTAAAAACCTGCCTTTCCTAGATGAAGGGTTCCATTATACTTGCCAAAAAGTTATCATTTTCTCAAGAATTTACAACTTATACCACGTCGCTCAACTTTCTTGCCACTTCGTTCTATTACGCCCCTTTCTCTTTCTATCTTCTACACTACATTCGTCGCTCTGGAGACTTGCCAGACGTTACTCTGTTAGTTCTCTGTGCGTCGCAGGAGGCAGCACATCGAGATGTAATTAATAAGCAATTAATTCAGGAACGCGTCAGTAAAACTGTAATCGTGGCCGTAAAATGAACGTTTAGATGGTAATCCTAGGCTAAAAAAAATATGTGCAGATTAATTATGCCATTAAAATATTAATACTTTGGATTTATGAAGAGGTTCAAGAGCTTTGAATTTATTTTATTGGATCGTAGAATTCAGGAATGAATTTGCATGTTGGTTGTAAAAAATTTAACTATATAATAAAGATTGAACTGTATGTATATGTCACAGGAAGAGAGATTAAGTTCAGGAATGTGAAGGAAATTAAATAAATCATTAAAATAATTATAACGTTTCTCTGACATAACAGGGGCTGCCTGGCCGAGCCGGTAAAGGCGTGCTCGGTTCGCCCGGAACGACGTGAGTTCGAATCCCCGTCAGGAAGTCGTAAAATTTAAGAAACGCGATTTCCACTTCCGGAGGTGCATATGGCCCTGAGGTTCACTCAGCCTACACCAAAAATGAGTACCAGGTTAATTCCTGGGGGCAAAGGCGGCCGGGCGTAGAACTAACCACTCTACCCCATCACGTGCCGAGGTTAACAATGGTGGAAGCCTTTACCTCCCACTCCTCCAAGTGCCTTCATGGCCTGTACGGAGATGACATTGCTTTGCTTTTGCTCTGACATGACTGAAATGTTACGTTAAGGAAGTTTTCACAGGGATACAGTAATATTTATTGCTAATACTTGCTAGTACTTTCAGTGTTTAAAACGAGTCAAACCAGTAGAATTATTTTATAGGACAGAGACACTGACTCATGTCCTACTCCTTAGCTGAATGGTCAGCGTTGAGGCCTTCGGTTCAGAGGGTCCCGGGTTAGATTCCCTGCCGGGTCAGGGATTTTAATCGCATCTGATTAATTATTCTGACTCGAGGACTGGGTTTTTGTATTTAACCGAAAACTTTCCTCTTCATATTGAGACAACAACGCACACTACCAATCATCACAGAAACACACAATAGTGATTAAATCCCTCCATGTAGGGTTGGCGTCAAGAAAGGCATCCAGCCGTAAAACAGCGTCAAATCCACATGTGCGACACAGTTCACACCCGAGACCTGAGATGATGTGGAAAAGTGCTAAGAGAAAAATAAGAATACTGGACTATATTTAAATTGACTTTTGTTCATTAGTTCACACTACCTTCCCCTTCTGCTTCTTTAGCCGCAGTCTGGAGAGGTCGTGGTAGCGCACTTTGTCGCACATGTCGGTTTGGTCCTGTTTTACGAACAGGGGATTCGAATTCCATGTGGAGGAATATATTAATTATTACGAATTCCTGTGATGGCGTATAGTGTGGTGTGCTGTGTGTAAAGAATGTTTTCTTCAAACAAAGTGAAGTCTGCGGTCCTCGACGTTAACCAATCAGCCAAGAAGACAGACCATTAAGTCAAAGCGTTTAATTTTATGAACGTGTTGTATCGTTTCTGGATGCCTCGAATCAACTAATGTCAAAGAGGTATATACACATCTACCGGGCGAGTTGGCCGTGCGCGTAGAGGCGCGTGGCTGTGAGCTTGTATCCGGGAGATAGTAGGTTCGAATCCCACTATCGGCAGCCCTGAAAATGGTTTTCCGTGGTTTCCCATTTTCACACCAGGCAAATGCTGGGGCTGTACCTTAATTAAGGCCACGGCCGCTTCCTTCCAACTCGTAGGCCTTTCCTATCCCATCGCCGCCATAAGACCTATCTGTGTCGGTGCGACGTAAAGCCCATAGCAAAAAAAATATATATATATATGTATACACATCTATGATACCACCACTCCCAGTTCGATGGCAGGTAGCAGCTGAAACTGAGAAACTGAAACAAGATTCGGACAATCACCATCCTGTACACTTAACGTCTCAGATCATGGGAGAGTTCCATGAACAACATAAAGCCTGAAACAGCCAATCCAAACGCTCTAAGGGACCAATACTTGTACAACAGTCTACACTGGAATAAACCAACAGAGGATACTCCAACTCATACCTCACTATCATGTCATGTGAGGAGAACGCTTAATAGGTTGAGGACTGGTATGGAAAGAACTAAGGGCCGCCCTAAAAAACTATAGCTATATACAAGTGATTGCAGTTCTTTTCAAGATCTTGAGCATCTGTACCATTGCCCAAATTTCCCTGTGGTAAATAACCGCGAAAATCTTAAAGCACAGAAAGAAACTGCTTCATAATAGTGACTTTAACACTTTAGGAGATTCAGACACGATCATTGCCACCCGTAATTCCTCTCTATATTGTCATAGGCCTATTTTAACACATCGAATCAGATTTACGTTAATTTATGATACCTTTACATTAAAATGTAAATTGTTCCAAATTTCTTTATTACCATGATTTGGCTCTGAATATATTTTAAGCAGTAGTGTAGCTAGGATCGCGGGGGTGGGGGGGAGAGGGGGATAAATAGTATCAAAATTATGGTAGAACACAATGAAGGTGCTTGTGCGTGTGGTGCCCGCATGCACGATTTGTCATAGGGACACTGACACAAGTGACTTATGTTGATATTCAGAATGCAGTTCACAATACACGTAAACTCATTCTTACATTAAAATACAGAACAAGAATAATACGATCAAGGTCAACAGTTTTACAGCGGTTAGTACGTTCAGTTTAAAATCCAAACTACCGGGCGAGTTGGTCGTGCGCGTAGAGGCGCGCGGCTGTGAGCTTGCATCCGGGAGATAGTAGGTTCGAATCCCACTATCGGCAGCCCTGAAAATGGTTTTCCGTGGTTTCCCATTTTCACTCCAGGCAAATGCTGGGGCTGTACCTTAATTAAGGCCACGGCCGCTTCCTTCCAACTCCTAGGCCTTTCCTATCCCATCGTCGCCATAAGACCTATCTGTGTCGGTGCGACGTAAAGCCCCTAGCAAAAAAAAAAAAAAAAAAAAATCCAAACTCAAGTTTCGAAATATGTTGGTTCTACAATTATGTCTCTGAATGTTTATTTAGTTTTTTGTTTATTGGTTCTAACCCCCAGTAACACACCCTCCATCCCCCAAACTGGCTACGCCCTTGTTTTTTATTTGTTTCCAATCAATGGAGGATTTTTCGCTCAGTTATTCCTACGGGCACGAGGTCCCTCCTTGGAGATATTGTGTTTATTACCCGTTTCATGAGACCGTATGCTCTTCATGATACGATCTCGGGCAAACACTGAATGTATCACCAGGGATCTGCATGTGGCATAGTACGACTAGAATGAACATTTATTAAGTTCTTCAAAATTTCACGTTATTCTATCCTGTTTGAACCTGTGGCCTTAGAATTCGGGGGTGGTTACTCAAACACCGATCCACAGAGAGAGATTATTATTATTATTATTATTATTATTATTATTATTATTATTATTATTATTATTATTATTATTATTATTATTATTATTATTCAGACATGAGACTTCGGCCTCCCTTATACCTGAGATCTAAGATCTGATTAACCAAATACATACAGTTAACTTATATAGTAACACGCATTTCATCCATTTCTACTCACGAATTTACGTAGAAATAATGGCCAAAAAAGGCCCATTTCGTAATATAAACTAATGATAGACTAGCATAGATCTACAGGGTTATTCACCTATGATGTTACACGGAAATAACGTCTACACAATTAAATATATCGGTATTCTGTTTTCGTATTCGTAAATGATACCCAGGGGCTTGTAAAATAATGTGCTTCGTATTCTCATGGAGTGATTAATAACCAAGATATTGATACTAACTCCATATTTTTAAATGGAACGGTATGAATACATACAGCTGGCCTAAAGTTCAACTGCGTACAAGTTCAAATATGTAAGTATTTTCAAAATCGGACAGTTAACTCTTTGAGATATCAATAAAAACAGCATGTGGGCTTTTGCCTGTCGCATCAGACTGCGTATGATCGGCCAAGGACGTATTGGCTCGCAAGTTGTTTCCTGGCATTGATTCCAGCCACAGAACGGATACCATGCATGTATTGTAAATTATCGTACTCATAATGTGATATACCGTCACATACCCTGGCTGGGCAACGTTATTGTATGACTGGCGAAACACAACGGGGAAGGGAGATTATGGGTTTCTTTTGTTTCGCTTTGAAATTCATGTGTAACAGATTGCGCTCAGTTTGGCGTTTTTCCCCGTGGATGGGAATGGAAAGGATTTGGAAAGGACGTTGGCCGTGCCCTATCTCATAGGTACCAAAGTATTTATTTTATTCCTTATAAAAACATCAACCCTCCCTGTCCTGTCATGCGTTCGCCTGTCATACACACTTTGCAAACCATCACATGTGTACGATATGTTTACATGCCTGGTATACATTCGGTGGCTAAAATCACACCCAGGAAACTGTTTGCGCGTCAATATGTCCTTGCCCGACTGCACGCCGTCTGATGCGGCATGCAAAAACGCGTATCCTCTTCTTATTGATATCTCAATAATTAAGTGTCCGATTTTGAAAATACTTACATATTTGAACTTGTACGCAGTTGAACTTTTAGGCGAGCTGCATGAATTTGTGCCGTTCCCTTTAAAAATATGGAGTTAGTATCAATATCTCGGTTATTAACCAGCCCATGAGAGTAAATAGCACATTATTTTATAAGCCCCTGGGTATCATTTAAGAATATGAAAAAATACCGATATCTTTAATGGTTTAAATGTTATTTCCATGTAACTTCTTAGGTGAATAATCCTGTTTATACATGCCTAACATAATCCGTTTCTCCCTCTTTGTTACTTCTCTTTTCCGACCATTAGATCCAGTCTATATTCCATACTATAACTCCTCTAGCGCATCTGTATGAGTACATAAAGAACACGTAAGTAGAAGAATGATGTAGAAATGGATAGAGAGAAATAGTGGGTGCGAGATATGGAAAGTTGACTGGAGAAGGGTAGGGTATAAAAGATGGGAGGAAGAGTGGGGAGAGGGGAAGGAAACGAGGAATGAAATCCAGATTTAATGTTATAGGGTGCAAGGCCCAACCCAGCGTCTTTCCCAAGCCGTCCCGTGTCTTTTGAATTGGAGATTTGCACGAGCTAGGTAAGAGAGAGACAAGAAACGAAACGAGTTGGGTGCTGCGTGCTTGCGGGCACCAGATGTCACTGGCAGCAGTATAGGGCGTGCAGATCCAGTAGTATGCGATGCCTTGAAAAGAGCGCGCGGTTTGCCTCCTGGCAGCTATGAAATGTCGCGTCAAATCAACGAACTCATGCTTCATTTGTGGAATTTTCTGGAATAAAAGAACAACGATTCCCCTTCAGACTGATTTCAGATGCCTAAGAGAAAAGAAGAAAATAATTATACTCCCTGTTGGATGATGGATAATTTCCTTCTTTCAATGGAACTCAGTCTGCACAACCAAGAGAATGGAGACGGATATATAATACTGCATGATCTTGAAATAACAAGATGTTCTCACTGCTTCATTTAGAGTCTAGAAGGATTTTAGTCATTATCCCTGCTTTTTTTTTCTTTTTTTTTTGCAAGTTTCTGTATGTCGCACCAACCCAGATAGGTCTTACGGCGACGATGGATAGGAAAGGGCTAGGAACGGGAAGGAAGCGGCCGTGGCTTTAATTAAGGTACATCCCCAGCAGTTGCCTGGTGTGAAAATAGGAAACCACATAAAACCATCTTCAGGGCTGCCGACAGTGAGATTCGAACCCACTATCTCCCGAATACTGGATACTGGCCGCAATTAAGCGACTGCAGCTTGCGAGCTCGGTAGCCCTGCCTTCTAACTCGTGCAAGAAAGCACTTAAATCATTCCCAATGATAAAAATTGTATAATGATTCCTTGTATATCTTTAAAACTATTAATCAGTCAGTCAATCCAAGAAAAACTAGCGAACATAACTAGATTGTATTATCATTAGCCTAATCAATTACTGAAGTGTAGGATATACAGTAGTGTATTTTGTGCTCTTCTGACGTCTTCCTGGCGTACCGTACACTTAGTTAATTGATGAGAAAACCTATGAGGCAAGCAAAATAGAAAATTTCAAATTACACTTCAAATGTACTTCCAAGGGTTTAAATCAGACAATCTGTCACTGACCATACAGTTCTACATTTGCAAGACTGAAAGGATCAGACGGTAGAGCCCTCTGAGCCCAGGTAGTTTGGTTCGATCCCAACTCCCTCCAGTGGTATTCGAATGTGCTCAAATGCACAAGACTTGTGTCAGTAGATTTATCGTTACATACAAAAATCTCCCGACGAACAAAGTTCCAGCAACTCCGCGTGTCGAAAACCCGTGAATATTTAATAGTACATAAAAACATTAGTGTTATTATCATTAGAATTAAAGAGTGTGAACTGTGGTCATTTGTCGCGCTTTGTTCACCAAGGTGATCGCAATCTGATTTCTGGCCAAATTATTATTTTCGGAATAGTGGGAAGTTATTTCCCAGGCATTCCCTTTTTATTTAGAATTGTGGACTTCATGGATTATTATAATTGCACTCGTAAAACTCCAAATATCTCTTCTGCCCTTTTTCCTTCTTTCTATCTTTCTTTCTTTCTTTCTTTCTTTCTTTCCTTCTCTCTTTCTTTCTTTCTTTAGTACTAATCCTAGAAATCACCTTCCAGATCAACCTTCGAATCCTTTTGGTTCCCATTATTATAAGTTGTCCAGGTGCTTTACATGCTAAGTTCACAATCCCATTTTAATGAATATATGATTTTCACGAACGTATTTTGATCGAAAGAAGCCTCTGTGGCTCAGGCGCCTGCGCGCCGGTCTCGCACCAATGGGTTCCATAGTTCAAATCTCGGTCACTCCATATGACTGGACAAAGCGGAGGCGAGTCAGGTTTTTCCCCGGGTACTCCGGTGTTCCATGTCAACTTTCATTCCAGCAGCACTCTCTAATATAATTTAATTTCATCTGTCAGCCATTAAGCATTTCTTCAGAGGAGTGCGACAGGCTTCGGCAGCCGGCACAATTCCTGTCCTCGCCGCTAGATGGGGGCATATTTCATTCCATTCCTGACCCGGTCAAATGACTGGAAACAGGCTGTGTGATCGAAATCGAAATAATTTTTCAACTTATTATGACATGTTCAGTACATTTAATATATATCGAAGAGATATTAAATACAGAGCAGAAATGGCCAACCGTACACCTGTGGCATTCGAACTCACATCCTTCCGATTTCGTGGCGGTTGCTCTTACTATTGAGCCATAAATTAGTCCATAACGGGTGACTTCCATGCATTCTGTAGTTGTACTGGCAGTAGTGCGAGACCTGTAGCTTTCCAACAGAACAAGTATGGCCTAAGTCACCAAAGCTCAAAAATAAGAGCATCCGTCACGAAATTGGACGGTTGCGGGTTCGGTTCACACTGGTGTCCTGTTGGGCATTTTCTTCCCTCCGATAAGCAATACATGTAACAAACACAACCTAATATGTTGAAATTTTGTTTCAAATCCCAGTTTACTTCTAGGATTCACTGTCTGTATTGGTGTATGTGTTTTGTGTTGGGGACAGGAAATGAGAAGGAAATTATCGTGGCTCTATGGTAGATAAATTTATCGACTTGAAATGTAAACGTTTTAGATGATGATGAAGCTTGTTGTTAAAGGGGCCTAACATCTAGGTCATCGGCCCCATAGGTATTAGAATTCACTTCTTGGATGGCTGAAAAATTTATATTAAAATCCAAATATCTTCCCGGTTGCCCATTCAAGAATGAACGTGTCACATTCTAACCAGAAATTCTACTAGAAATAAAATCCACAGTGACGGTTGAAAATCGAACCAGGACCAACCGTTCTGGAGGTTACTATACTAAGCCGTAGATGACAAATACGTCTGGATTAGCTTTCAAAATATTCCTGATATTGGTATTCGGTAAATTATGCATTTTTCCCGCTGTATTTTGTGTTAGTAGTTTGATAAACCCATCTAGTAGAAATGCTACGCCCCCGATAGCTCTCCCACGTTAAATTGCTTTAAGAGTTAGATCTCTATTGTCATAATTTAATAACCTAATTCTATGTGAACACAGACGGGCCTTCTGAGCCAAGTTCCTGGGTTCTAGCCCAGTTTATTCGCTGATATTTGAACATGCTCAAATACACCAGCCTTGTGTTCGGTATATTTATTGGTAAATTAAGTATATCCTACGGAAAAAACCATCAGTATCACCAAAAACCATGAAGGTAGTCAGGACGTAAAGTGAATAACACGAGATTTTATATATAGAGCATTTTCCAAAATACTCATTGAACTGCAGGGTAAGTAATTTTCGCTAAATCGTTATATTTCTGTGCAGAACTGGTATTATAGAACTTAACCTGCAATTTCTGCTGTAATGTCTCCCCATTGTCCATAATAGTCATAAGTAATCACGACCAGTTCCCTTTGCTAAACCATCGAGCGAGACAGAGGACAAGAGCTCTTTCAGGTAGCACAAACTATAATGTCTCAAGAGTCAAACTGTACTTGTGCCAAGAAGGAAATGGGAACGTTGAAGAAGGAAGGGGAAGAAATAAAGGAGGGACTCACTGTTCGCAGGGTAATTTGGCGCGCTCAACCCCTTCCTGTTCGGTGCCGTCTCAAGTGCCTCCGGAAGCTATCACGGCCTCCTGATACAGACTGGGTTTTAGAAAGTACCACCCAGCAATGCCATCATTAGTTGCAGGATAAGGTAAAATGAGTTTGGTTTCTAGAAACTACGTGAGGTGCACTTGGAAATAAATAAACAGAACTTTCTGTCAACCATTCAAATGTCAACGTGCCTTTCAAGTCTTCGTTACGTATACATACTCAGATTTATATTCTCAATACGGAAGTGTCCCGATTAATTCACGGCTTAAGAGATAAGTCACCGAGCTCGATAGCTGCAGTCGCTTAAGTGCGGCCAGTGTCCAGTATTCGGGAGATAGTAGGTTCGAACCCCACTGTCGGCAGCCCTGAAAATGGTTTTCCGTGGTTTTCCATTTTCACACCAGGCAAATGCTGGGGCTTTACCTTAATTAAGGCCACGGCCGCTTCCTTCCCACTCCTAGCCCTTTCCTGTCCCATCGTCGCCATAAGACCTATCTGTGTCAGTGCGACGTAAAGCAACTAGCAAAAAAAGAAAAAAAGAGATGAGTCGTATACTTTATTTTGCAACATTATACTGTCAGGTTCTTTGGATGAGTGGTCAGTGTCCTGAGGTTCAGTCCTCTGAGTCCTCGATTCGATTCCCAGTCAACAAACTCAGTTTTCTATACGTAGCAGATGGTTACCCACCGTCGCTGGAGGATCTGCCTTACAAGGGCTGCACCAAGTTAGCAATCTTAATCCTCCTGTTCCTTCTCCCAATTCCATAGGGTTGGCATTTCTTATAGATTTGGCTCGGTTTTACGGCCGGATGACTCTCCTGACGCCCAACCTTTATGGTGGGATATAGTCACATTTGCATGTTTCTTTAGGTGTTGGTAGTGTGGTGTGTTTATGAAGACAAGTGTATTAATACAAACATAAATACCTAGTTCCCAATCATACAGAGTTAAAATCCTCGACCAGACCGGGATCGAACCCAGGACCCTCTGAATCGAGAGCCAGTAAACTGACCGTTCTACCATGCAAGCGGACGTGCACTAGGCTAGCGATAGCTGTGTTAAATTATTATACATTATCAATCTGTTCATCCTCATATTTCCTTGTTCTCTGCGGCACATAGTGTCCATTATGGGTCTCTCCCTGCCAAGAGTGCTGGTGTCCATCCAGATGGCCTGCAGATATTGGTGCGGCTTGTGGTTAGTGCATGGCTTCATCAAATGCATTGATTGGCTTCCAGAACTTCACCCTATCAATGAAAGTAAAAACTACTTGGCTGCCAGAAGTTGAAAAAGATTTCCGGGAAATAGGCAGCACAGATGGCATTATATTAGACAGTTCTGAGTTCAAAAAATCAGTCGACAAAAAAACCTGGTCAGAAGATCGCAAGAAAAGCCACAGGGAGAAGACGAAAAGATTATGGGAGAAGAAAAAGGCAATGACTCAGGTAAATACGGTCAATCCCGCTCCTTAATCGGGAATAACGAAGAAAGAAGGAATAATAATAATAATAATAATAATAATAATAATAATAATAATAATAATAATAATAATAATAATAATAATAATAATAATGTCTGAATGAACCCTTGTGTTGATTACGAAATTCCGAATAATCTTCGAACTTGCAACACGAACTTCCATAAAGGAGCTGATGAATCTTCTGAAACTCTGGGGTTTTGCGGGATGTTATAACTCTTGGTGCTGTGTGTAAAGCGTATGTTAACCAATGTAGATATATTTTCACAATCTGGTAATATATTCAGCATTCCTCGTCAGTTAATGAGATGAACTGCAGTCTTGGATTCGCCTATACTCGAGTCTGGATATTGTTTCCTATTTATTATTGTTCCGGGGATATTGTGGAGCACAGAGGTGAAAGAAGGTGCGGGCATAAATGAAAGGATATATGAAAAGGGCAAGATTGATTTAAAACTTTTAAAATTGGCAGTTTTATTTATTTTCTTAACCTTTCCTTTTTTCTTTTCAAGTCTTAATACTTTGACAAGTAATTAACAATCAGTTACAGAAATTGAGCTTGAAAACACTTTTAGAGGTCAAAAATAATCATTTAACAATTTTACAGGCTGTGTTAGAAGCTCCCAATTACAATTTTTACCTGAGTACGTACGACTGCTCCTTTAAATCAATAGTCAAGAAGACGGATCTCCCAGTTTCTTTTACATCAACAGGAAGAGCATTATTGCTCTGTCAATGTACACTTTCCCGGCCTATCATAGGCACAACCTACATTTAACAAAAGTAAACAGTATTCAGTATCTCAAATGCTCAACAGTCTGATATCCTTAACATGAAATTAATTAAATAGAGTTAAATAGGGGTAACAAGTACCCATTCCACAAGGCCTTCGGTAAAAACAAAAGGTTACATTTGCTGGCCCAAATACCAAAATGGTGAAGATGCGGACACGTGCACTCCTTAAAATTTACATAAATGCATAAAACCCTATTTGGGCTTATGGCCCGACGTTACAGAGGCTAAGTCTATACTACTGAGTGACTAGATGGAGAAAAATGTTTAAGTTACAAAATTACAGGATAGAATTGGTTACAAAATCATTGTCACCTCAAAATCAAGTTGAAAGGGAATACGAGAGGGTACCTCACTCTGTATTCCCTGATTTCGGTTAAGTTCTTTCGACTAGTTTGAAATGTTCATTTAGAGTTCGAAATTTACATTTTAGGAAATAAAATTACCTTACTAAAGATTTGGAACCTTCCCCTCGAGCTAGCTTTGAAGGACTATCACATTTTAAACTGTATCTGCCATTACCTTGAGCTGGTGGACCTCCCGAAGATGAATGAGGCGCCCCCGCCTCCGTTACGAACACACTCCAGACTGGAGCGATCACTAAGACAACCTGGTCCGAAAAGTGCCAGCTTTTATAGCAGATGGGAAGGTTCCAGAAAACTGTGGGCTAACAGCCCGACACTCCCCCAATTCTCATTGGATAATCAAATAAATTTCAAAATTTTGTCATTGGTGAATATATAAATGTACAAAATGTCTGACTGGCCAACGCCTTAAGTTGGTGGGAAGAGACAGAAGTGTTGGTAAGTTTTGCACATCAAACACGAACACTAAACATTCCAGTTTAGGTAACATTTACATACAAAATGTATCTAGACATTTAATAGTTCATCTTTACACCAGACGGCACAACATAAGTTTATAGTAGAGAGATCTTTTGAGAAATGTTCACACTTCTTGTTCTAGTTGTTGCAAGGTTTATATTTCAGATGGCATTCTCCAAGGCGCTTAATTTAAATGCGCGGGGCGGGTGTACCACAGGTACAATTACGATTATGTAATATTATATCCATACGTGTCTGACTACGCGTCAGAATCTCTGTCACTGTAATAACAGTATTGTATTTACAGCTGCCTCTGTGGATCAGTGGAAGAGTGTCGGCCTCCGGATCCCAAGATAGCGGGTTCAAAACCGGCAGCGGTGGTCGGATTTTTGAAGGGCGGAAAAAGTCCATTCGACACTCCATGTCGAACAATGTCGGCATGTAAAAGATCTCAGATGACACATTTGGTGTTTACCTCGACAAAATTCATTAAATCTCAGCCACAGGTGCCCAAGAGAGTTTCGGTTTACTCAGTCTGCCATCTAGTGGGCCTAGAGTGAAACGCAACGTCGAATTGACGAGCAAACAGCCAGATGGCGACAAATTGAAATGTCTGAACCATGGTAGCTGAGTCCATACTATTATTATTATTATTATTATTATTATTATTATTATTATTGTATTTACCATACTGGGTCACGTGACATTACCGCATACCGTATCGAAAATCACATTAAGTCTAATACTGCTAGCACAAATTTTCATAAACTTCATGTGCAACTACGGTACATTCTCCAGTTCATGACAGGGGTAGTATGAAGTTATACTGTAAGTACATTCAGGACTGTTATAAGCATGATCCGCCAGGTCGTTTTGAAACCCCTGCCTGCTTATTTGCTCGTTTTGTCTCTCTCTCTTTCGCTCTAAAGATCTCCCCTAGCTTGCCTGCTCGAAAACAAACATCGGAATGTGATGTGGCTTTACCTATCATACACGGTAGTCCTCAGATGAATTTTGTTTATACTTCCGCGGAGAACGGGTTTCATTCTAGTCTCTTTAAGTTTCTTGCATTTCTACCTTCTGCTTGGCTTATTACAAATCCGTTTCATATCATTGTAGAGCACTGGAATATGAGTTTTCCAAGGCTCAGCTTCTTATATACCGTATTTTAGTCCTAATGCAAACCTTTAGAGTTTCGCATTCCATCCTAGCTTGAGCTATATACTCTCGTAATACAGAATGGAAAATGAATTTCAAGCTACTCTCCTATCCCAAGGAAGTGTGTTAGTTTTCCTTTATGCCCTGCAATTGACATAGTTCAAAAGTAATGGGAACCTGGATAGCTTTATACATCCCTTGAATATAATCAAAAGAACAATTCTAGAAATCTCTTTAAGACCTTAAATTATTGTAACATGCAAAGTAGATGGTCTCGGTTAACCGTCTTCCTTAGGATATTAATGATAATCTATGCCATTACCCACCATTCCTTGATGGTAATCGTTTACAAGCATTTTATATATCTCTGCATTCTTTATATTTAGTTCCACGTATTCCTATTATTCTGTCATTATTACTGTAATTTACAGTTGAAACGACAATATATTTTTATATTCTTAAATGTTGATTATGCTTAGGCGGTCGCCATGCTTACGGCTATATACTCATGCCATTCTTAAATTTCTGGTAGTACGGGGAATCGAACCGCTTATAGCACTAACCGTTACGCAACAGAGGCGGACATGGTTTGAAGTGGTTTGATAGAAACTGAAGATGATCGTGTAGAACGAAACATGTCATTCTGTGTTTATATTTTTTTTTCAGGTATGCTATAGTGTTATACATTATATTTTGAACTTGTGTGTTTGACAGACTGAAAAGCTTTTAAGTTACATTTAACTATGTCGACTTTAGAAAGTGTGGTTTCCTTCTTAACACAATAAACCCAGTACGGTATGTCAGCTTTCTCTTTAAAGTATTTCCAGTAAGCATGCATTAGGGAAAGGAGATGTTTAGACATCATTATTAATTTTAATATTTTGAATTTCTGGTTTTATTTATTTATTTATTCATTTATTTATTCATTTATTCATTTATTCATTTATTCATTTATTCATTTATTCATTTATTCATTTATTCATTTATTTATTTATTTATTTATCGTATAGCTTTTAGAGCCGGAAGTGTCAGAGGATATGTCCCCTGGTGCAGGTTTTTCTATTTGACGCCCATAGGGAACCTGCACGTTTGGATAAGATTATGATGATGATGTAGGGAGAGGATGTACATTACTTCTGTCGATTAGCACCTAGGAGTCTTTTCCATGCAAGTGGGGACGTCAACGAAATACACCTAAACGATTATTTCTTGAATGTCATGTTTCGTTGCTTACTCTAGAGATTATGTACCCAAAGTTTGGAATGTGAATTAAATCTCTAAGCCTATTAAGTAACTTGGTGTTGATGATGCACATAAGCCACACCCACTTTTCACAACCTGCAGTAATACCAGTTCATCTCTTCTTACGTCACTTTTCGACAGACGAATCAACAATTGCGAAGAGGTTTGGAATTGAATTCATGCTTTTTGGACGCAACATTCTGATGGTGAAAATGTTTGCACCAATAGGACTCGAACCGGCTAACCACAGCGTCAGACCATATAGACCTGACACCTCAATGATCATATCCACCTGGCGAGCTGATTATCTGATTTAATGTCAAACATATTTAAGTAACACTGAATTTGCCAACGGCCATACCATGTTGAATACACCGGTTCTCGTCCGATCACCGCAGTTAAGCAACATTGGTCGTGGTCAGTACTTGGATGGGTGACCGCTTAGGAACACCACGTGCCGTTGGCTCACTTCCCTTTGTCCGGCCCCGCAGTGTAGGGTGAATACGTCCGCCTGTCACCCGGCGGCATCGGGTTCGATTCCCGGCCGGATCAGGGGTTTTAATTGTAAATTATTAATATTCCTGGCCTGGGGACTGGGTGTTTGTGTCGTCCGTAGCGTTCATTTCCTCACATTCAACACTGTACACTTCCGCAATTCCAATAACGCAGGTTCATATCATATGGTGCAAGTAGGGGCAAAAGATCTCTATAGGTAGATGCCCCGAACAAATAGTAATTTTTATAAAACATACCCAACAACGACTAAATAAATCATTCTTAAAGTGCTGGTATTAGTACCTCAAAGGTAGGGCAGTAGTCTTTCGAGCTAAAGTCGTCTGGTTCGATCCTCGCGCAGTCCGCTGGGATCTGAATGTGCTCGTTTACCGGCACGTTAAGGAACCCCTGCGGGACAAAATTGCAGCACCCCGATAGCTCCGAAAATCTTTAAAGCAGTTATTATTATTATTATTATTATTATTATTATTATTAAACAATCTTTCTTTCTTTCTTTCTTTCTTTCTTTCTTTCTTTCTTAATCTATTTACCCTCCAGTACCAGTTTTATCCTCAGGCTTAGCAAGGGACCCCACCTATACGGCCTCAAGGGCAGTTTCCTGAAGCGCGAGACTTTGGGTTGGGCATACAACTTGGAAGGAGGACCAGTACCTCGCCCTGGTGCCTCACATGCTATGCTGAACAGGGGCCTTGTGGAGGGGTGTAAGATTGAAAGGGACAGGCAAGGGAGTGGAAAGGAAGTGGCCGTGGCCTTAAGTTAGGTACCGTCGTGGCATTTGCCTGGAGGAGAAGTGGGAAACCACGGAAAACTACTTCGAGGATGGCTGAGGTGGGAATCGTACCCACCTCTACCCAGTTGACCTCCCGAAGCTGAGTGGAGCCGGTTCCAGCCCCCTTATCTTAAATTTCCTGTCAGAGCCGGGAATCGAACCCAGGCCTCCAAGGGTGGCAGCTAATCATGCTACCTACTACACCACAGAGGCGGACTATTAAAATAATAATCTTCAGAGTAATGTACTGATCTGATTATTACTTTCTAAAGGAAAAGTGGTAGTTTAGTTTGTGATGTCATTTATATCTCGTGCAGTTTACGTCGGGTATCCACCTCCTCGATTGCGAAATGATCTACTTATCACGGGACTGCTGGTTCCACTCCCAGCAGTGTCAGGGATTTTACTTGCGTTTGATTAATTCCTCTAGTTCTAGAGCACTACAAATCACCACAGAAACGAGCAATAGTGAAAATATCCCTCCATATATGATTTGTGTTAGGTAGGGCATCCAGCCGTAAAACCGAGCTTAGTCCACATTAGTGCTTATCCTAGTTAATTGAGGAAAGGCAAGGAAAGGCGAAGTAGTCTATACAGGGGCCTTGAGGAGCTCTTTGTTCATGAGAGGATGAATAATTCCTTAACATAAGGCTGTAAGTCGGAAAAAATCAATAAACAGCAGTTCTGCAAATTGCTGAAAGGACGGAGCGCAGCCTGGGTCACGCAGCTGTCAACTTGCATTAGGAAGACATTAGGTTCAACTTCAACTGTCTGCAGCCCTGAAGATTGTTTTCCACGGTTTCCTATCTTAGACCCAGAAAAATCTGGAGCTCGACATTAATTAAAACCACGATCACTTCGTTCCAGTTCTGGCCCTGTCCTATCCCACTCTCGCCATAAGATCTGTCTGGGACGATGCGACGTGAAAAATTGATAAAATAATTTCTATGAATGAGGGCCGACGGCAACTTAGACATTAAAATTCCTAATAGAGTGTTGAGAGCGCCGTTTTTAAGGATACTGCTGTCTGGCGGACATTACGACCACGGCTAGACGTGCGCTGGACGCTGGACCGCGCCAAGCCACGCTGTTCCTTTATATCCCTGTAATTTCCCCTGTCTGGCAAGGGGCTGGCATGTTTTAATGCGAAGCGTGTGTGAGTTATTGATTGGGAACGAGGAAGGTGGCATCTCCCTCCCTCCACAGAGAGCAGCTTCATGCTCGTGTCGTCCTTGAGGCAATCACAGTGTTCAGTCGTCAAACTAACTGGTTACCTTCTATACGTTGCTTCACAGAAGGAACTTCGGATCACCCCCAGTCCCATCCGTGTGTCAGTACTCTCAAATAACCTATTAGGTAGAAATATATCTAATGGATTTATTCAAATTATTATACAAACTCCAAAAAGCAGTTTAGAACCAGTGTGTAAGAGAGGAACTTGGAAATCATGAGAGGCATACCATAGTGCAAAAACTCCACTGTTCTAGCCCTTCAGACAAGCAACTCATTGTTGAATACATCCTAGGTATATGAGCTACGAATATGAGGTAATAAGGTATGAGAATATAGTCTTTATTTATTCCTAAAAATTACAATCCTTTTCTTAATCATCGTTATCCGTACGATTAGATTAGCAGTTTGCCGTTTTTTACCAATACGAGCGCTTGTGGGTGAATACATTGTTTCACTCATGCACCACTACGAGCGCTAATGTGAGTCAATGCAGAGTTTCACTTAATCCTATATAAATACATTCGGTGTGGATAATTTTCAAGAAAACCGAGCTCGATAGCTGCAGTCGCTTAAGTGCGGCCAGTATCCAGTATTCGGGAGATAGTAGGTTCGAACCCCACTGTCGGCAGCCCTGAAAATGGTTTTCCGTGGTTTCCCATTTTCACACCAGGCAAATGCTGGGACTGTACCTTAATTAAGGACACGGCCGTTTCCTTCCCACTCCTAGTCCTTCCCTGTCCCAGCGTCGCCAGAAGACGTAGTGTCGGTGCGACGTAAAGCAACTAGCAAAAAAAAAAGAATTCTAAAAATGAAAAAATGCCTGATATATTGAAGCAAGGAGCACATTACAGAAAAAAATATGTAAATAAGTTAATTTGTCTATGATTTGGATAAAAAAGAAAACGAGTAAAGAAACAATCGTTTTTAGGCTACTTTCCCGGAACTTCACTTACGCCAGAAGTTATTTTCGAATTTATTTTTAAGTCTGATAGAGCTATCCAATGTTTGAAACCTTTCCAGGGCCTTTAGCCCTTCGACTTTCGGCACAATTGATGAAATTGCTTAATTTAACGTTTTTCGTTGTATGGGGAGCCGGCCCCGTGGTGTAGAGGTAGCGTGCCTGCCTCTCACCCGGAGGCCCCGGGTTCGATTCCAGGCCAGGTCAGGGATTTTTTACCTAGAGCTGAGGGCTGGTTAGAGGTCCACTCAGCCTACGTATTTAGAATTGAGTAACTATCTGACGGTGAGATAGCGGCCTCGGTCTAGAAAGCCAAGAATAACGGCCGAGAGGATTCGTCATGCTGACCACACGACACCTCGTAATCTGCAGGTCTTCGGGCTGAGCATCGGTAGCTTGGTAGGCCAAGGCCCTTCAAGGGCTGTAGTGCTATGGGGTTTGGTTTGGTAGTATGGGGACCACTACTTTGTCTGATGAGGAATGCTTTCAACATGAATGTGGATTTGGGAATGATAATTTGAACAAATAAATCGACAGCATTGCACTCATGGTTAGTGACTATTCTATGTAAAACTTCCAGGAATAACTTTACAGGAGGCCTCTAATGCCATCGGATGTACAAATATATAATTACATTTTTCTGCTATTGTTTATTCCACTTATTTACAAAATACCCTATCAACCTGAGGATCTATAATAAATTATTACTCAGTTGATTATATCACTCCGGAGGTAGCAAAGAGTGTTAAAAATGCACGTCGCATATTTGGGGCCACAGAACAGAAGGCCAGTATGCTGATAACTAGCAGGGCTCCTACTATCTGCTCGATAAAGATGAATTACCCCTTCTGAGTTGCATTCTTATTCTAGAAGCTACTGACTTCTTGACCTTTACAAAGCACCCTTTCGTTTTTATTGTAAATGATGGAGAGTTCCAAGAGACTGTGGTGATACAAAGGGCAGTCTAAGGGTTTGCTTTTCAAAGGGAATACCGCTAGAAGTCTGGACGATGCGGGAGTATTGTGTGTGCTCTCACAATGGAGCAATAGACAAGGGCCAAAGTGACCTTTCTCTTTCTTGTTTGGCGATTATATGAATTAGAGATAGCTCAAAGGACACCGCGTGGCTGAATAAGTTGTGCGCTTAACACTGTGAATATAGTGTAAATATTGACTATACCTTTAAATGTTAAGAACTGGTTGGCTCAGTAGGAATTCCAAACTATCATATTATGTAGTATTACGGTAATTAATAAATACTGAGATTAAATTTGCAAGTTCATTACAGAAAGTTCAAATTTAGTCAAACACATTTTTGATACGAGAGGGCAAAGCTCTTGGTAACGGCGAAGGGTTTTGTCGGGATTACCACGAGACACCACGTTTATATTCCAGTAAGTAACTCTTGGCCTAAATGCCATAAAGCTAGACATTTTTGTCGATACTCTTCTATTTCTGTTATGTCTGTATATAACTGCGTCCATTTTTTCGTGATGAATGTTGTTCGCCATTTGCTAGCTTTCCTACGTTGCACTAACACAACTATTTTTACGATGACATGAGTTCAGGAAAGGGATAAGACCGGTAAAGTGATGGCATTGCTTAATTAAACGATCCTTCGGTATGAATGTGAAAATGGTAAATCATGGAAAAACCATCTCAAGGATGTTAACAGTGGGAATCGCCCCCAAGATATCCCAAATTCAAGTCACATAGATAGATATTCGATTACGGTAGGAGACCTAAGGAAGGGGTTCATATCTACAATTAATTGCAGACACGGCATTTACCTGTGAGAAAATAGGAAACTACGGAAAACCAAATTCAGAGCCGTTAAATTTGAAAAATAATTTCCAAAGTAAATATAAATCTTTTAAAAAATTGTAAAATTCTGGAAGAAATTTTACTATAAATTTCAAAATATGCATCCGTTCACTGTCAGTACAAAGGTGCAGAATGTGCTGAAAAATCCTAGATGTCATCCAAAACCTACCATAGGGACATGGTTGTTCTACTCCACACTGATGCTCTATAGTGAGGAACATTTACATGTTATTGGTACATAAGATCAAAAATACACATATCTGATTACTACTATATTTAATTGTTTCATTGCCATGTGCCACATGGTCTAGGTGTCTTTTTGGTTGCCGACTGCCAGTGACGTGCAAAAAAATAAAACATATCCAGAATACAGGTACGTATACTGTACATAAAATCCCTCGAAACAAACATAGACTTCATTAATTAACCTTGGCCTGTTCAGACAACCACTAACCGGCCAGATGTCCTGCAGATATTTTAATTGTGTGGGATCAGTACAATAACATCCACAGGTATATTCCGACCGGGTCCACTGGATCACAAATCGAACAGATTATCAATATTGATCTCACGACGCCGAATTAACTTCGTACCAGCCCCCAGTGCAGACTTGAAATCCTTGGACAAGCCAAGAACAGAACCTGTGTGGCTAAGATGCAGACTCTGTATCTCTATACAAGAAGGCTGCAAGAACTCTCATACCGTGTAAAATACAGACAGAGATGTAAAATATTTCTAGTTCCGATGAATATATTGTCATCTTATCGTCGGTGTCATTATCATCATCGTCGCCATCATCAAGGCTACTTTCAAAGTAACCTCGGAACGTTTTCAAATTTCATTTTTAATAATTCTGAATGAATAAATACACTCAGAATTATTACTATTATTATTATTATTATTATTATATCAATAGAAAATTCGCAAAGTGTGACTAATCAATAGAGTCTCCCATAACACGCCTCAAGCCTTATTCCTTGCACGGCCGGTCTCAGAAGCCGTTTAACATATCTCGTGAGGAAAAAATAAATCAAGATGGAGTGAAACTTTGTCCCTCTTGTACAGTCAAAATGATCCATAATGTGTATCCGTGCGTGTAACACACACACTTCCGTCATACCTTGGGGACGTATCGTGCAGAGAAATTATGTCGTCATTGTCTGAGAATAGTCCCCTGGGATCGCTGCAAACCGTCAAACAGCCGTGTTCTGCAGTTCGTGGTATTGATGAGCCAGAGAAGATGATTGCGTGAACAGAGGAAGTTAAAGAATCACTCCAGGGAAATGTTGCGAGCAAGAAAAAGGCTCGCTTAACGAAACGTGCATGGCGCCGACCTTTTGTTTCTCACACATTCTATCGCGGGAGACATGTCACAGAACTCCGAGGGATATTGTATTGCAAATGTAGGAGAATTAATATCTAAATATGTTCTACTTGTATTGCAGTATAGGAAGAGAAATGCTTAGTTGTTATTCCCCTTAGGGCCGGTATTATAATGAGGGTTTAAACCGAAGATTGAGTAAAACTGTAACTCGAGTTTAAAACGATGTTGAGTCTTATAATGGCCGGCCTAAGTTAAACGGAGGTGAAGAATGAAATATATTATGATCTTGGTAGCAGTGACTTGCGAGAAAAGATGACTGTCGATAATGTTTTGCAGTGACTTACAAGAAAAAATGACTATCGATAATGTTTAGTTTACATCTTGTAGACAAAATGGCGGATAAAAACAATAAACCTTGTCCTAATTTTACTTGTAAGGAAATAGAATTGCTTGTGCAATTAGTACAGAAATATTTATATAGTCCGTGAAACAGTGGCCTTATGAATTCCTCCGAAATCTCCCATTTTAATACACATACTACGAGAGGCATAAAACCGCAATGGTACTAGTAGCTGACTAAGAGGTTCTACAGCATAATTTCTGAAATAGAAGGAAGTTTCTTTATTTTCTAAAATTTACACTTTTTACATTCAAACAGTTCAAAAAGTAATTTTTACATTCTTACCTTTTCGTTGCATGGTTTATTATAGCACCAATTTGCTAAAATAAGGTTATGACAGTCTGTTTTGTAAGCCTAAAACTATTTAGAAACTATTTTTCATTCCATTCCATTCCCTTTGCTCGGAAAACTTGTAGTGCCCGTGGTTATTCAATAATTTGAACCGTCCTTCGTCATCGCTTAGTATTTCTTCAAACACCTCAAAAATATTTTCGAGATCCATTCGTTCTGACATGTTGTAAGGTTATGTTTTCTTAAACTTCAGTTTAAACGGTAGATGAGAGGCAGTAAAATTAATCTCTAGTTAAACTTAAGATTAAGTTTTATAATACACGACTAACAGATAAACCGAAGTTTAAACTGAACCAACAGCTTAAACTTCTATTATAATACCGGCCCTTAACCATGTAGTCAAGTTAATCCAAGGTAGCACGGTTAGTTCGAAATTATGCATTTGAATTGGTTTTTCCTAGTGATGGGTTAACTTCGCATTAGCGAACGACAGTATAGAAAGAATTAAGTCATCACAATGTTTTTAAAGGTAAGGTAAGGGTTATTCTGCCCGAAGGCAGGTCCGAACCTCCGCCGAGGTGTTCCTGAGCCGGAGTTTACGTGCGGTAGGGGGGCCAGTTCCTTTCCGCTCCTCCATTCCCTTACCCCCCACCAACAGCGCGTGGCAACCCATCCAACTCCTGACCACGCCCAATGTTGCTTAACTTCGGAGATCTCACGGGATCCGGTGTTTCAACACGGCTACGGCCGTTGGCCGTTTTTAAAGTAATGAATATTAATTTAAATTAATAACAGGACTGAGCGTGAGTTTGTCATAGTTCTACAGATTTCATAATTACTCATAATTACTCCTGGGTACTTCATTGAAATTAACGAGAATATGGTTTTGTCAATGCGATAACTCTTCGTAATAAGTAAGAACCCCTATACACAAGTAAGGGAGTGTCTGGACGAGGTGGTAAAGGCGTGCTCGGTTCACGCGAAAGGGCGTGGGTAGGATTCCCTGCGAGGAAGTCGAAAATTTTAAGAAATGAGATTTCCACTTCCGGATGTGCTCTTGGCCCTGAGGCTCACTCACACTAAACCAAAATTGTGTACCGGGTTAGTTTTCTGCCACCAAATTGAATAACAATTCATTCTCTTGGAAAGCTATATTAGGCTTCTTTCTTTTAATAGCGAACATAATTTATGACAAATTATTTGCAAATCCTGAATGGAATCAAAAACTTGCTTACATTTCGATAGTGGCGGCAGTACGTGGTGATTTGTTTTCCGTGCGTTAGTATAAAAAATTTAAGGTTCAAATTCAGATTGAAACGAAAACTTAGTTTTAGTAAACCGAGAAAATAAATTGTGTGGATGAATACGGAAGTGAGAGATGACATTATCCGAGTTTCGGAAATCTGAGTAACAGCAAAAGTAACTGACGTTGGCCTTAAAGTTTATCGTTTGTAAGATTGTTTGTTGACGTGATAATGCAACAAATTAGTAATCAAAATATTTATATACATGTACTAAATGCCTTGCTGTGAAAGAAGCTCCCTTGTCTAACGGGAATGTTGGTCAGACGTAAAGAACATAATAGCAAGAAACCTGTTTTAACCTGTCCCTGATTGCACGTGTATAGCCTTGTACGACCTCTGTATGTTATAACGGCTTCATTAAATCAACCCGTTTTCAAACACAAACACAGTCCCTGAACCTCTGTCTGGCCCTACTCCATAGCTGCAATATTCGCTAAAGGTCAAGCGCTGACCTTTAAATGCCTCCTGAGGTCGCTTATTTCATTAGAAGTACTTGAGAGAATGGCAACACAGACCGCTACCAATCCAGTTACTCTGTAAATGTTGCAACATTGCCCAAGGGGTTCCACCCAACAAATGAAGTTGGATTGGTTTCAAATATAAAGCTCAATTGTATGAACTGGCTCGACCACTCTTAAAAAGGGTAGTGGTATCGCGTTTCATACTTCGTCGCAAAAGAAATGGCTTGCTAGAATCAATATCTGGAGGACGACAAAGCTGCCTTTTATATTTCACCTGGCTTGAATGACCACAAGTTAATCTTGTTCTCAAATGACGGAAAATTCTCCACGTGGCAAGTATTATATCCAGTTCCTAGAGAAAACTAGAAAAAATTGAAATACTTTTTCATCTCGGTGAAAACAATAAGCGTCGCCTGCCTGGTGGTCGTGATCATGGTCTGAAACCGTGGTGGATTGGTTCGAGTTCCGTTGGTGGTAATAGTTTCACCATCAGAATGTTTCCCGTCAGGCTAGGAGAGGCGGTGGTGTTATTAGTTTGCGTGCCAAACATCTCTATTCAATTCCAAGCCTTCCGCAGTGTTCACATGGATTGAGGGCGTATGACGGTGTTGATAATGATTCGTCCGTTGAATGGAGATGTTCAGCCTCGAGCAGACCCTTAGTTGTTATTTGACAGTCTCTGCCTGTGGCCGCCTTAGCTCAGGCGTTAGAGCGCCGACCTCACAGCGCTTTCTGTGGTTCAAATCCCGGTCACTCCAAGTGAAATTTATGCTGGACAAAGCGAAGGCGGGATAGGTTTTACACCAGGTACTCCAGTTTTTCCTGGCATCTTTTATTCCGGTAACAATCGTGAAGGTCTTCTTTGGTGTTTCTAAACCAAGGCATCGTGGTTTTAGGTTTTGAATAAAAAATGTGGAAGATCAATTTGATCAACCTGATTCCATCCATTCGTTTGCGGTGACTACAAAATCGTGCCCGTATTTTGCGAGTCGAGTCTGTAATTTACTCTACGTTGTTACAGACGTCCTTGCTGGATCTTTTTTGGTGGATGCCATTTTTGTAGTTGGGTCTCATAATTCCTCTAACGATTCTGCACTCCTTTTTCTCCAATTCTTCGAGAAGTCCTTCACTGGCATTTAGTGATTGTGTTCCGGCTGCATTCATAACTACTGGCATCAGAACCGGTTTATAGTGACGTATTTTAGTGATTTGGGAAAGGCTTTCTTCTTTTGTAGATCGTGTAGATCGTAGGCTATTTCAAGTATGAGTATTTCATACCTAAGTGATTCCTTGTCCATATTATTATTATTATTTTTTTTTTTTTAAATCAAAGTTCCTGTAGGGATAATATACAATGGTAATGTATATTAATATGGACTTCATTGTCAGTTTCATTGATTGGAAAATTTAGTTCAACAACCAAAAAATGCCAACGCTCGTAACAGTAATGGTTTTTTCGAAATGAAATAAACTTACTGATGAAATGAAATGGCGTATGGCTTTTAGTGCCGGGAGTGTCCGAGGACAAGTTCGGCTCGCCAGATGCAGGTCTTTTGATTTGACACCGGTAAGGGACCTGTGCGTCGTGATAAGGATGAAATGATGAAGACGACACATACACCCATCCCTCAATTCAGCGAAATTAACCAATGATGGTTAAAATTCCCGACCCTGCCGGGAATCGAACCCGGGACCCCTGTGGCCAAAGGCCAGCACGCTAACCATTTAGCCATGGACCCGGACAACTTACTGATAAGAAATAACAACAGCAAAACAGAGCGATTTGGCTTCGCGGTTCGAGTCAAGTAGCTGTGCTGTGTATTCGGCAGCCTTAAGCTTTTTCTATGCTGTTTCATTTCCACCCGAGGCAAATGCTGGGACCGATCTTTATTAACGACAGGGCCGCTTTCGTCTCGTTCCTAGCCATTCCCTTTCCATCGCCACAGGATAACCTAATTGACTCGGTGGGAAGGTAAAACGTTTTACAAATAACTAATGCACTCGTGCTGCTACACAACATACCTTAAAAATAGGTCAGATAACACGTCTTGATATGCCTGTCGCAGTTATATCATTTTACCTGCCCTTTTCAGTAATTTTATGAGCATTTAATACCGGTAATGTAGTTTATAACACTTCTATCCATACAATATTCTCTGTGCTTGGACTAGGACTAGGGAAAAGTTTTCATTCCCCTCCACGAAGGGGAGGAGCGGGCCACCTAGAAGGTAACGCCTTCTCTCTGGCCAGGAGATGTGACGGATTTAGAGGATTGATTAGTTTTGTGTGTGCTTGGACCATTAGGCCGTATCTGGATCATTTTCAAACGATCTTACCCGAGGTAGTGCAACATACACTTAGCCATGGCTGAATACTGCTTCAGTTAAGTATATTACCCACTTTTTCAAGTACGTGTCCCTGCACTTCAGTAATAGTCATATAGAATGCTAGTCGAATTGATACCTTCCCATTTGTGCGTATGTAGACTGTTTTCTCTTAGCATCGTGTAAGTTATTACTTATCAGGAACGTTCTGCAATCTGTTGAGTATATTCAGAAGCTGGGGAAGGTCAGGCTTCCATCATCAGGGGAAGTGTATACTCTCTGGCTTGACAGGTAGTAATCAAACACGGCTGCATGCAATCACATTACTTAGGGTGATAATAACATATATCAGAATATTCATGAAAGTGTTAGTCGCTTAGCAACCTGCGAAGTACAAAATGTATTGCGGGTTAAGGTAAGCCTTCGCCTGCAATTATTGGAGTGATTATTTAATTGTTTAATTTTATTGTTAATTGAACTTATAGATCTATGAATATCGCGTGATTCACTGGCAGGTAATTCCGGAGAGAATGAAACAGAGATGACGGAAATCGGTCTAGTTGAACGGACGGACGGATTTGCCAAAGCTGTTTTTAGTAAACTTTTTTAACTTTACAAAGATACAAAATCGAGTGTATCCTAATTCAATACATCATATATTCCACCATTAGATGGAGTAATCAAATTTAAACATATTTCGGCTCGTTTGAGCCATCTTCACCGAAAAAACGGACGGTTGAAATAATTTACATAATACAAGCTAAAAAATACCAAAAGCATAATGGAGGAACAAATAATAATAAACTTTTTAAATGTACAGATGATTTTAATTTTACGCCCCTCTAATGACCACGGTTTTTAGAGACGCCTTCGTGCCACAGTTTTGTTCAAAGAGAGTATACCTTCAGATTCCACCAGACTGAGCCACTAAATAACTTGGACTCATAAGGCCAATGCTCTGCCGTATGAGCCTCTCAGATAAGGGAATACATGTTGGTACAATACCACGTGGTGTCATTCGCACCCCGGTGAGATGAGAGCCTCCCAACCCCCACATCCATCCGCCTAACTCACTCACTCAATCACTCAATCACTTAATACACCTAATTCTACATCTCAGACGCTACACTGATTAGCTCACTACAGCAGGGAGGCCGTGACGTCATTCCACGTTTTGTTTTCTGTTTTATTTTTTTATCCCCGTCGTCGAGTTTGCGAACGCCTCCAGCGCTAATGTAGATTTATCTAGAAGGGTCAGCTGAAGGTGGATTGGGAGGGAACGGAAGGGGGTGAAATCAGGAAATGCTTTTATGTTACCAGAGGCGTACAGTCAGCTCCAGATTTCCTTACTCGTTGTACGTGCCTGCACATAATTATGAGACTAACGTGAGGTCTACAGAGGATTGATGGAGCATATGTTATGTTTGAGAGAAAGGAAGCTCAAAAAGAATTTACTCTTCGGTTGGAACGAAATAAATACTCTTATTCGTCGATTAATATACTGTATCGTGCATATATCCTTCAAAATTGTTCAAAATATCTAAGATATGAGGTAATAATAACTTTTTCTTCGTAAATTCTCTCAGATACTTTCCATTTAGGATGATAATATTGAGTAACTGGACAAAGAATGGGTTACATATCTTTAGTTCATATCTGACGGCTCCCATAGATTTTTTATTTTTATTTTGTGATCGTGGGATTCCAGTTTATTCTGAAATTACTTCTCCCCACACATGCTAGTCTGCTCTCTTTTGTATGTTTTTCTAACAACATTTATCCAAGTAGACCTATGGTTCCTCTCCTACTGGGCTGAGTGGCTCAGGCGATTGAGGCACTGGCCTCGGTAGGTTCGATTCTGGCTCATTCTGGTGGTATTCGAAGGTTCTCAAATACATCAGCATCGTGTCGGTGCATTTACTGACACGTAAATGAACTCCTGCAGGACTAAATTCCGGCACCGCGGCGTCTCCGAAAACAGTAAAATTAGTTAGTGGGACATAAACATTATTATTGTTCCTCTCCTATGCCGACTGTATAGGTTTGTGAGCCCTAGGGCGTCTTTCATGTTCTGGGCTTTCATGATTCATCCATTCCTTTCTACAATGATATCATTATTCCGAAATTCGAAAAATCTTCTTTTTCTTGCAAGGTCAGTGCCTCAAACTCAATTCCTAAGTTGGTGGGTTCGATCCACGTTGAGTCCGGTGGTTTTTGAAAGTGTTCGATTGCGCCACCCTTGTTTGTGTAGAATGTAAAAGATATCGTGAGGGACGAAATCTCTGGAAACCATAATACGAGCAGGACAGTTATTAGGACTTAAAAACAAATAACAATATATTCTTATTCTTATTCTTATTCTTATTCTTATTCTTATTCTTATTCTTATTCTTATTCTTATTCTTATTCTTATTCTTATTCTTATTCTTATTCTTTTGTAATCAGTCGTCTGATGAACATAACAGCTTAGATTTTCACGACAGGAAACGATGATGATAATATAAGTTTCCTGAGGCTCTAGATCTGAGTCCAATTAAATTTGAATCTCCCAGCTTTTATTAGAATAGTAGCGTGATAGTAATTTCTAAGTAGCATCTCATCAAGACAGCAGTTGCTCGAATCCCGTGAAATGAAAAATCAACTCCCTGTGATTTGGAGTCCACGTGGCTCTCATCAGAGTAGCATAATAGCTCAGTAAATTAATCGAGAAATTATGTTTGTTGGCAAATAAATCCTGTCTTTGTCTATAATATAAAGAATTACAGTGTAATATTTCTGTACTTGTTTCTCACATTGCTTGAATACTAATGTATTTTGTCTCTTCTCTTACAGGTGAGTTTTGCTATTTCTTGAAAATAAAATCCAGATGATAAGAGTTACCTTTAAGGTAAGTAAGTTGAGGAATTCAACCAACTGGGTACTTATTGTTCTTGAATACATCATTTATTGTTAAATTTAATTCTTGCACTTCATTTTAAAACTGAGCGTTTCTTCCATTTATTCATGATTTTGTTGAACTTAAGACTCTCCATACCAATATGAGGGGATATTATACGCAGTTTTAATTCATTACTAGTACGAGTAATATGAAAATCCAAAGCATTTCATATCCAGAGCTTACGCACATTTTAGCGATAATTTATTTCATCTCTTACAGTTACTATATTTGAATCGGAAAAACGTGACTACTTGTTCGATTTTGTTCATTAATTTTACGTTCAGATGTAGCGCTAAGTACTTTCATACTCAAATTGTTTAACGAATTGGTAATTAATAATAATAATAATAATAATAATAATAATAATAATAATAATAATAATAATAATAATAATAATAATAATAATAATAATAATAATACACAGACTGTTTCCAGTCGTTCGACCAGGTCACCAATGGAATGAATGAAACCTCCATCTAGCGGCGAGGATAAGAAATGTGCCGACTGACGAAGCCTGTCGCACTAATCTGTGGCAATGATCAATCACTGACAGATGAAATTAAATGATAATGAAGAATTTTGCTGGAATGAAAGATGACAAACAAAAAAACCGGAGTAGTACCCGGCGAAAAACCTGTCCATTCTCCGCTCTGTCCAGCACGAATCTCACATGGAATGACCGGGATTTTAACCACGGAGCCCTGCGCTCAGAGGCAGGTGCGCTGCCGCTTGACCTACGAGGTTATAATAATAATAATAATAATAATGAACTCTACCTGAATGTGGAAAGGATCATGTATCGTGGACACCGTTCGGAACGGAGGATTGGTTTTTATGACCACATAACACGTATAAGCTGCCAGAGTTTGACCAAGCGGATCTTTTCCTAATTTGTAAACAAGAAAACCGACGGATCGTTGTTCACCGAAGTTGAAAAAGACCTTCAAGAAATAGGGATCACACATGAAGACATCCAGGAACGTGTTCCTCTCCAGAAGAAAGTTCTATCATAACAGCGATTCCAGAAAAAAAAGCCTAAGTTGAAAACAGGCAAAAAGCGGACTGATGAAACAAAGAAGGCTCACAGAAAGCGAACGCGGGATTACTGGGAAAAAATTAAGGCTCAAGGATGCAAACGGTTGAAATAACGTGGTCGCAGCAGGCCGAAATGAAGGAGAATAATAATAATAATAATAATAATAATAATAATAATAATAATAATAATAATGGGGTAATACGTGAGATCTCATCTTCTTCAGAAATAATAAATAATATTCCACTTTCCTACTTACAGTAGGAAGATGCTGTTAAATACTTGAGAACGTACTAAACAATGGTGGTTATACCATAACTATAAAAACCGAAATAGTTATAAATAAAATCGTTCTCGTATTCAGACGCGAATTCTCCTCCCCTAGATAGTTCAAAAAAATATTTCATGACACGAAGACAAATGTTTTTGCATTACATAATGAATAACATGTAAATGAATAATTGAATTCCCTTTGATTTTTTAAGCGAAAGAATCGTACGACAAGAGGTTAAACTATAATAATTTCATGTGGCCATTGTCAGTCTCACCAAGCCCTTGCAAGGAAGACCCTCTCACAACGGCGGGTTGCGTCTGTTGTGTATGGGAAACTGCTTCTTTGTGTGGTGGAGGGTTTTGATGTGTGTGGGGTGTGAATTTCATGAATGTTGAGGACAGCACAAAATACCTAGTCTCGAAGCCCAGAGAATTGATCTTTTAACCCTGGAACCGTACACCTATGATTCAGGGACACTTACTGTACAACGGAGCATTGAACACTCCACAAAAGAAACACGTATTTTACACATACAGACCTACGATTTATTTTAAAATGTAATTAAATAATTGAAATTGATTATTTTCAATACGTGAATATAAGTTTGTTGTTGTTGTTGTTGTTGTTGTTGTTTGAATCATCCGTCCATGGACTTGTTTGATACAGCACTCCATGCCACCCTATCCTGTGCTAACCTTTTCATGCCCACATAACTACTACATAGTATATCTGCTCTAATCTGCTTGTCATATTCATACCTTTGCCTACCCCTACTGTTCTTACCACGTACACTTCCTTCAAAAACTAACTGAACAAGTCCTGGGTGTCTTAAAATGTGTCGTATCATTCTATCTCTTCTTCTGGTCAAATTTAGCTAAATCGATCTCCTCACACCAATTCGATTCAGTATCTCTTCATTCGTGATTGTATCTACACATCTCATCTTCATCATTCTTCTGTGCCACCACATTTCAAAAGCTTATATTCTCTTTCTTTCCGAGCAAGTTATCGTCCATATTTCACTTCCATACAATTCCACGCTCCAGACGAAAGTCTTAAAAAACATCTTTCCAATTCCTATATCAATGTTCGATGAACAAATTTATTTTCTTAAGAATTTTTTTTTTTGCTAGTTGCTTTACGTCGCACCGACACAGATAGCTCTTATGGCAACGATGGGATAGGAAAGGCCTAGGAGATGGAAGGAAGCGGCCGTGGGCTTAATTAAGGTACAGCCCCAGCATTTGCCTGGTGTGAAAATGGGAAACAACGGAAAACCATTTTCAGGGCTGCCGATAGTGGGATTCGAACCTACTATCTCCCGGATGCAAGCTCACAGCTGCGCGCCCCCAATCACACAGCCAACTCGCCCGGTTTTCTTAAGAAAGGCCTTCCTTTCTTGTGCTAACCTGCATTATTTTACTACCCAAGTAACAATAGTCATCTACTTCCTTTAAGACTTCATTTCCCAATCTAATAGTTCCTGCACCACCTGACTTTGTTCGACCGCACTCCATTACTTTTATTTTGGACTTATTTATTTTCATCTTGTACTCCTTCCCCAAGACTTTGTCCATACCATTCAGCAATTTCTCCAGATCTTTTGCAAAGTCAGATAAAATAACAATATCATCGGAAAATCTCACGGTTTTGAATTCCTCTCCTTGTACTTTGATACCCTTTTCCAAATTCCTCTTTGATTACCTCTATTGCCTGTTCTATGTAAACATTGGAGAGGAGAGGGGACAAACTGCAGCCTTGCCTAACTCTATTCTCGATTGCTGCCTGTTTTCCAAAGCCCTCGATTTTTATCACTGCAGACTGATTTTTGTAATATATTTGCAAATTAGAACAGCTCTGTGCTGGTAATGAAATATAAAAAGCTCAGCTTTTTAAAATCTAATTTTTGGTTTTTTTGTACTACAGTACTATAAGGTTCACTTTGCAAAATTTTGGCACAACTCCAGCATAAACTTTCTGCATATATATCTTATTCGCTGGAAATAATGATTTTAGACTCTTTGCACAGTCGTTACATATTCCAGACCTGAGACCGAATGGTGTTGGCTATTGGGTACGTAAATACCACCTTTTACGCAATAGAAAAGCGGATTCCTCTGCGTGTTAATGGTATTTCCAGTCCTTGTCATATCCAGGATCTCATTAATTCTTAAATATAAATTCATCTAAAGTACGAAGGGAAAATATATATTTCGTCACATCATCTTCTCCAAGAACGTTTATTTCCAACCTCGGCTAGAGTATTGACGAAATAATCAAGGGCATCAGGCTCAGACCTACATGATTTTGCTAAAATCTGTTCATCGCTTTCAAGTCAAACAATTTCAAACCCTCCTAATACAAAATACAAAGCTACATGCCCAAATATTATGAAAAACCAAACTGGCTACTGAGAAATAAAGTACGCCGGCGAAATATATGCTCCAAAACATATGTTTTGATGTACAAGCAGTAGTTAGAATTAGTGCACGAGCTGAGAGAATATGAATTTAGAAGAAAACATTACAGAGATAGGTGTCTATAGGGGTTGCGAAAACCAAATTACTGCTAATTAAACATTCTCTGGAGCATTAAATACAGCTGAGTACGGTTCCAGGTTTAAGATTTTAAAATCCCTTGATCCGGCCAAGAATCGGATCTGCCGCCCTGTAAACCGAAATCCAAAATACTGACCACTCAACCACGGACATAGACAAGTGGTTTAAAGACGTGTTCAACAGATGTTCTGATCCTCAGGGAAAGTGCAATGTTCTGTGAGGAAAAAATTATTCAACATCGACGTAATAATGGATTTTTACTGTGAACTGCTCTGGTTCGTTAGTGAGGTTCATTGTGTGAAGAAATTCAAAATATTGCATTTTTAATTATGTAGACGCAAACTGTCATCACTATGATACAGTTCATAGACGAAACTTAAATATTCTTGCCAGACAATTTCCAGCAGATTGAGCAAAGGTCGAAATAAATATTTTCTACTATTGGTGTCAGAAAGTGAAGGTAACAAGGGTAAATCCATTCACTGCCACCATCCGGTATTCTAACTCCAGTCATGAAGGAACGAAATATCCGTCCCGTTTTGGCAGCAGTAAAAAATTGAGGAAGCTTCTGATTTTATCTGATGGACGTGGTGTGTCGGGCACTTCTGTTCACGTACTTGATGAATGGTACACTTCGCAAGAAGGTCTTAACATTTTAGTCTTTGGTGGAAGAGTTTGATGGTTGGCTGGTTGAATTCTGCTCCCAAAAAGAAGTCTTTTCTTACGAAACTAAATCATTTTCTTTGGAAATTAACTTAATATTGAAGTTGAAGGAGACATTAGTGGCTGTTGACAGAGATTTAACCTTGGTCTTAAGCCCCCTGAGTGTGACAGGCTGCGGGTGCAGACAGCTGCTCATGACAGCTTGGATCTCTGCCACAGGCTGGCCATAAAGTAAGAGTAGCGGATCAATAACACATCCCATCTGTTACAAAATGAGTCACAAGAAAAGAGATGATAGCCACACCGCCATCCCCGGGATGATCTCCCAGTCAGCTAGCTACGACAGAAAACTCTCGTAATCTTTCATCGATTTCACGAGTATTAACGTTCTATTACTCCGAAAGAAATTGAATGTTAGAACCCCTAATATTTTTATATTACTAGCAGCGAGTGTCCTTCACTGGTTGTGGTGATGGTGGTTATTATTGTTTTAAGAGGAAGTACAACTAGGCAACCATCCTCTATAATTGTGTTTCTTCACTCACAAATAAATTGCTGACTGCCGATCTCAGAGGTACAATCTGTTCTTCTGTTGTCAACAAAGCAGGTTCGACCCTAACTGACAAGGAAAGGGTCCGTACTGGGGAGTGACGGATCTTACGTCAATTTTGCACACACACGTTAAATGAACCAAGAATAACACAACGGCCAAAACATTTCTGTCGGAAATCAACTTATGTGACCTACAGAAAGCGTTGAAGTTCTCATGTTTGAATTGGCGCTCTTGGCTACGCTGGACTGCGCACATTTTAGGTTCACTCGTCGAGCGACTTCATTTACGAATATTTCTGTTGCTACCATGGTTTCTACTTTTTCTACTTCTGGTTTCTCGTCGGTACAGATCTTATTTTCCGCGACACAATGCAATTGCGCTTCTTACAGTTACGCACCCATGTGTCGCATGTTTTAAACCGCGCGCATTGTTTTTCATGACCAACTTGCATAGCCCATTGCTGGAATGTCAAATCGTGAATTATTTCATTATTTTAATGGGAAAAGAATCGATATTTTCTGACAATACGTACTACTGCCCTCAATTTTTTGCGCGCATCCCTATGTTCATTACATGCTTTTTCCACGTGCTTTTGACACGATGGAACTTCTCCAATATTTAACACCCTTCTTTTTTAAGCACGGCCTCAAATCACCTGTTGGACAGTGCGAGTTGTGGGTAGGGTAATGAGTAGCGGCCTCTCGGCGAGTGACCGAGCAAGTGGTGCAGAATTGCTAGCCGAGCGCGCCAATTCAAATATACGAACTTTAACGCTTTCTGTAGGCCGCACGAATTAATTTCCGAAAGAAGTATTGTGGTCATTGTCTTTTTATTGGCTCATTTGACATGTGTGAAAAATTTATTTAAGATCGGCTGTTCCTTGGTACGCGCCCTTACCTTGCGAAATCTGTAGTATTTGAGTGTGTTCAAATGTGATAACTCTGTGTCGACATCCTGATGTCTATTACTGAAGGCGTATGTAGCAAATGGCATCATTACGACATTACCTTCCGGCTCCTTGGCTGAACATTCAGCGTAGTGGCCTCCCTGTTAGAGTGACACACGCCTTTCACATATGCACAACGCATCGCATGACCTATCACCACAGACAGTGGTGAACACATGCCTCCAGATTGGGTTGACGGCAGGAAGGGAATTCTGCCTTAAAACGTAGCCAAATCCGCATTGAAACGGACGACAAACAAGTGGGTAAACTGGACAGGAAGAAGAATAAGAACGAGGAAGATCATTATAAATTTGCCAGCTTGCGACCACTTATTAACGACATGATGGTCGGAAACAACATGTACTGAGTATATGGGCGTTAGAGCATGTGTCATGCTGATGATATAAAGCCCGGATTTTTATGCAGTAACAGGTTAGATTGCAAAATAATTTGATTAGTAAAAAGTGTCGGCCATCCGCTCTTTCATAATGTAGCAAGGGTAACATAAAGTATAGGGGTTATTATGAGGCGTACCCCTAATGTTTATGCAAACCTCATGGCGCAATCGTTGTGAAGGTAGACTATACATGCTGCTCGCTTCAGTAACATTGCATTCTAACCTATTAATGCATGAAAGTCTAGACTCTACTGGTGAATAATTTGAAAAAAATAATTGTATCTCGCACCTTTGTCATTTTATCAGCTTCTGAAGTTAGTCGATCAGATCATTTCGTGGAAAATTCAAATGGGCTTTGCGAAGCAGTGTTGTTAAAACTGAACGGTTTGAGAGCCATGCCAAGAAATCAGCATCAAACACAAACACACCGTGGGTTTCAGCTGGTGTCTCCGTAGCGTACTAGGTATGTCACGATCCTGTGAGCTCGGACGTCCTAAATCAAATCCCTCCCCTGGCGAAATTATTTTCTTTGATCGGTGCTCTCAAACCAGTCTTAGCCATGTGCAGATTTAACAGCACCGCCAGTACCAGTACCAGGTAAGCTAAGGGTGTATTCTGCCCGAAGGCAGGTCCGAATCTCCGCAGAGGTGTGCCTGAGCCGGAGTTCACGTACGGTAGGGTGGCCAGTTCCTTTCCGCTTCTCCCTTCCCTTACCCTCACCAACAGCGCGTGGCAATCCATCCAAATCTTGACCACGCCCGATGTTGCTTAACTTTGGAGATCTCACGGGATCCGATGTTTCAACACGGCTACGGCCGTTGGCAGTACCAGTACCAAGGAGTTTCATATTGTGTACTGGGAAGTATGCAAACCGCAAGGTGCAAGTGTACGACGGGCTGTACGCTACGCTAATTTCTCAAGGAGCATTCCCACTTCTTAGCAAATGGAACTCACTCCCCGCACCCCTACTTTTCACTGTTTCAATATTGAATTTCCAAGGAAAAACTAATTAATGGGTGCTTACATGATAGAGGGAACAAATTTTCCAAAATTTCCTTTCTGCTTTAGTTATTTGAACTGGCCATGGATAATCCTATCAGGACATCTCCATTTATGAATCGATATTATTATTATTATTATTATTATTATTATTATTATTATTATTATTATTATTATTATTATTATTATTATTATATCAGGCTACTTTAGGGCTCATATAATTCACTTGTATCTGTTTTAATTCATCAGAGAATGAGAGTAAAGTTAATGGAACCCAGTCAGAGGTAATGTCGGGTTGTTGTAAACATCATTCCTAGTTCTTGCAAACTTGAACAAAGTTTCAGTAGTAAATTTATTCTAGTCCTGATCACTTTTTCCATCTCCAGACCAAAATCACGTAAATAATAACCAATTTTAAAACTCAAGAAAGATCACCGGGTGTTGTCCCGTTTCCCCAGGCCCTTTGATTTAAAGAAAATTATTGATATAGGCATCCTCAAAATGTTCACGTAGATGGTAAATTTGATGTTCAGTGCAGTTCGGGCAAGGGAAATAGTGAACTAGAGAAAGAAAATCGGAATTCTGTCGAGTAACAGATGGCAAAACCAATGTCTCCCCTCCGTTGATCTTGTCAAGTAAGAAGTGCTTCGGAGTGTTTCTGCCCTTCAGATAAATTTCATAGGAAGTTAGTCTTCCTAAACAAAGTGTGAAGAGAATGTTTTAATAACACGAGCAGACGGTCGACTTCTGCTCCACGGTTAAGAGCCTGTGACATTGATTGGAATCGCGCCATCTTTCAACCTCCCACCTCACCCTCTCCCATCCTTCTGAACACTGCATCCATTAAAGTTTTTGTCGCCTTTCGTTAATAACAGCAGCATCTACTCGTGGACCATTTCTCACGCCCTCCCCACCGTTGAAGAGCCCTCTTACAAAGTCTATAGATTTTATTGGAAAGACGTCGCTTACATCATTGTCTCAAATGGATTAAATGAGGTGCCGGAAGAAATAGTGCCTCTTTTTTATCTCTTCCTCATTCTTTTCACACAAAATTTAATTTTTAATATAATGACATTTATATCGAAGATGCATACATTTATGACAGGCAGAACTCAATACTTTCAAATTCTGCCCGCAAGTAGCTCTGTCCCGAGCCAATAGAACTGAATTATTATGAATACACGTTCATGCTATATATATTATCGTCCCATGAATTAACCTATTTACCACGTTTAAAGAAATTGCGACGTGGTAAGGTACACAGTTATTATGTAAGAACGTCTGCTATTATTTTTTCACAATTTGGTTTACGACACACCGACACAAATAGGTCTTATGGGGACGATGGGATAGGAAAAGTCTAGAAGTGGGAAGGATTGGATGGGACAGGCAAGGAAGAGGAATGGAAGTGGCCATGGCGTTAAGTTAAGTACCATCCCGGCATTTGCCGGGAGAAGAAGTGGGAAACTACGGAAAACCACTTTCAGGATGGCTGAGGTCGGAATCGAACCCACCTCTACTCAGTTGACCTCCCGAGGCTGAGTGGGCTCCATTCCAGCCCTAGTACCACTTTTCAAATTTCGTGGCAGAGCCGGAAATCGAACCCGGGCCTCCGGGGGTGACAGCTAATCACACTAACCACTACACCACAGAGCCGGACATTTGAAATTCTACAAAAATATCCGAACTTCCCTCATTTCAACTCCATAAAATTACTAGGAGAGTGCCATAATTATTCTAAAAGTTGTTAGTACTTCTATGTACAGTCTCGGATATCTGGCAGCCCTATGTGTGGAATTCCTAGAAACCCCTCCTGGAAGAGGTATAAGGATTCAGAAAGTAGTGATTTTCATCAGTTTATCCTCTCGTGTTAGAATAATTATCTCAATAATAAAAACAAAATATTATCTCTTTAAGTAATGCGTGAAGATACATGGCTGGCCCTCGAGGGGTAGGGGTAGCGTGCCTGCTTTTTACACAGAGGCCTCGGGTTCGATTCCCCGCCATGTCGAGGATTTTCATCTGGACCCGCGGGCTGGTTCTAGGTCCACTCAGCCTACGTGATAACAATTGAGGAGCTGTTGACGGTGAAACAGCGGCTGCGGTCTAGGAAGCCAAGAATAACTGTCGGGACGAAACGTCATGCTGTCCATACGACACCTCGTATTCTGCAAACCTTCGGGCTGAGCAGCGGTCGCTTGATAGGCCAAAGCCCTTTGGGGCTGTTGTGCCATGGAGGTTTTTTAAGATGCATGTCCTGAATTCGTTGCAATTTATATTAATAATAATGTTACTGGCTCTACGTCCCATGGTTTTCGTAGACGCCAGTACACCGATATTTAGTCACGTAGGAGTTCTTTTACGCACCAGTAAATCTAGAGGCTGATGTGTTTGAGCACCTTCAAATAGCACCGGACTGAGCCAGGATCGAACCTGCCGAGTTGGGGTCAGAAGGCCGGGACCTCAACCATCTGAGCCACACAGTCCGGCCAATTTATATTGCTGAAGTTTTGAACTGTATTGTAGCTCAGAGTTAATTTCCCTTGTCCTAATAGAAAGTGATAACGTTCGATTGATCAGAGGACGAGCACGCCATTCGGTGGCACGCCAATTAATTTCCACTCCACACGCATACCTCGGATGTGTCGCTGTATTTTTAATATACACAAAATGTACTTTCTCCAGTTTTAATTTACTGTGAAAATATGTTGACCACGAAGATAAATTTTAATTATCATTCCACGACCATCGACTTTGATTTGTATTCCGTTTCAGGAATGTATGGTGATCTGGTGATGAACTGTAAATCAATTTCTGTTGTAATATATAACTTACAAAATATATTACACTGTATTTGTCATGAACTGCACAAAAATTGCTCCTCATCTCTTCGTAAGAAGCGAATCAGGTAGGCCTACCGAGAATATTAACAATCAGTCACTTGACCTGGCACAATTCCTCGGAAGTTTGAACGCACTCTAGTATGCAGGGGTGCAAGGGTCGAGAGATAAATGATACCTCAAAAGATAGAAATCTCACGAAAATGTCGGACAGTGGAGAAACAATATAAGATAATAGAATCAAAGCATCCGACTCGTTGGCTGAACGGTCAGAGTACTGGCCTTCGGTTCAGAGGGTACCGGGTTCGATTCCCGGCCGGATCGGGATTTTTAACCTTCATTGGTTAATTCCACTGGCCCAGGGGCTGGGTGTCTGTGCTGTCCCCAACATCCCTGCAACTCACATACCACACATAACACTATCCTCCACCACAATAACATGCAGTTACCTACACATGGCAGATGCCACCCACCCTCATCGGAGGGTCTGCCTTACAACGGCTGCACTCGGCTAGAAACAGCCACACGAAATTATTATTATTATTATTATTATTATTATTATTATTATTATTATTATTATTATTATTATTATTATTATTATTATTATTATAGAATCAAAGCAAGAAAAACATTTCCCATACACTCTATGAATGTTAGTGATTGTTATTATTGTTTTAGACGGAGTACAAATAGGCACCATACATTCTGAACACTTTCTTCTTCTTCTACTTCTTCGACGGCCGAATGTGTGCCCGTTGTAGGGTTATCTCGAGCGTCACCAAGGGGTGGCTATTCTAATCCGAGAACAGTATTCCCTCTACTTCTCTATCAGGAGCTCATGGATTTTCACCACCACGTTACTCTTGTGCGACCTCGCCTCTGTTTGCTTCTGCGATGGCAAGAGCTTCCTCAGTACTGTGCAGGATGCTCTTGATCACGCTGTCTGACGTGTCCATACCAGCAGAATTGTTTCTCTTACAGTTCCCCACCAACAGCAGTGATCCTGAAGAATCCTCGCACGTGTTCATTACGCATTCTCAAATCTGAGGCGTGCATTTGCTGATCGTGCTTCTTCTGCCTTCTCCAGTACTCGCAGCTTCACATGAGGGTGTAATACTGAAGACAATCTTGTAAACTTTCCCTCTAAAATAGGCATCCATCTATCGCACGAGACAACTGTCAGAGATCACAATTTTATCCAATTTTATCGTCATCGATTGTGGCATCGGTGGTAATGACAGAGCCGAGATGAACCTGACTGCATTCATCAGTGGTTCGTTGGCTAAAGAAGGCAGTGTTGTTCGGACTATCTTAACAATAGTAAGAATTGTGCAAAAAAAAAGAAGTCCGACATATTGGAGAACGAAAATATTACAGAAGATGAGGCGATGGTCGGCCAAGAAGGGAAAATTCAAAGAATCACTAATCCTCGAAAGACCACTGTGAGGTCGGATAAGAATAGTGAGGAGTCTTGCACAAGTTTAGTTGAAAGAAATACCAAACTCAAATACCAAACGCGAGAGGGGTGTAAATAGTCTCTTAAAGATAAGTTGATCTGAAGGGATTATAGCGTCATCTTGATCCACGACGACTTGGCTATGAACATGGACATTCTCATGATTTTCGATTTGGACAGTTGTTATTAGTAGGCTGTGTACTTGATCTTGTTATATTTTGTTATGTTTGTTATATTTTTATGAAAATTTACGTAGTCTGTTGACAGTGCAAGTGAAATTTGCTCAGTGTAGCTGTATCCTGTGCTTTGTGAATAAATAAATAAATAAATAAATAAATAGGCCATTTAGTGGTCTACCTTCTCTCATAAATTGAGACCTGTTGGGAAGTCACCCCTTTTAGTCACCTCGAAAGACAAGGGATACCATAGATAAATTCTATCCCCAACCCACAGAAGATCACACTATTTAGAAGGCAATCCACAACTTCGTTACTAAATGTAATACAGTGGATAAGAATTACTGTTATTGGCTGTGTAAAATTCAGAACCTTGCGTTACTCATTTCTAACTTTACTCGACTTCGAACTCAAGCACTTCTGGCTGAACCAAGCGCACCTTTACTGCCTCGACAAGTCAGACCCATTTTCTTGTGCATTTTAGTTCGAAGAGATAATTATTGTTAATTAATTATCCGGAAGCCAGTATGTTAGGGAAGCTTTACAATATTCATCCTCGAGTAAATCAGTTAGAATGTGAAAGTTCCATTAAACGTAAAGGTTAAGGGTTACCTGTTGGCCCATATTACAGACCATTCCCGAGGTAATTGATGAGCAAACGTATAGGACTAAATAATGAAGTATAAACCATATGTTATTTATTAATAAGATGATAAATCAAATTATGAATGTTATCGCTAATAAAAGTATCCCAAAAGAACTAAATCTTATTCGAGCTGTTTGGATGTTTGTGGAACATTTCTACATAAGGAAATCTGTGAACGAACCCGAAGCGGAGAATCATAATGCCCAATCTCTCGTTTGTGGAAATAGACATACTCATTATGATCTCATCCATCACGCTATGTGACAGTCATATTGGATTAGGACTCCTTCCCTGGGGTAACAACTCAGATGTCTGGTGTAGTCATAAGTCATCATGTTACTGATAACCTGTCGACATATCTTTAATCATCCAGCAAAAAATCTGCTTGAAATCTCAGATAGGCGTCTACTTAGGGAGAAAGAGGAAGGTAGACCTGCGGTTTCCTTATTATACTGTCAGAGTTCCCTCTTACAATGAGCACCTGCTATCGAGTTGACAAACATTCTGAAATGCAGATCCTATCCAAAGTTTACGACTATTATGTTTGTGATAGAATAATCTACAGTCAAGTGGCCTTTACTGGCCTTCAGTTCAGAGGGGCCCCGGGTTTGATTCCCGATCAGTCCAGGGCTTTTAACTGTGTATAGTTATTTTCACTTTCTTGGAGTCTTAGTGTTTGCTCTGGTCTTACTTCTCTTCATTTGCATAGAACACACCACACTACCAACCACCATAGAAACGCGCAATAATGAGTACATCCTTTCTCCTATGATTGTGGATAGAAAGACATCCGGCCGTAAAACTGAGCCATATCGACAAGAGAAGTACGTATCACAAAATAACTGGGGAAAAGTCCAAGAAGAAGACAGTACAATAGAGCTCTGTAACTGGGAAATGATACATATTATCTTTTAGATTTGCTTTACGTCGCACCAACACAGATAGGTCTTACGGCAACGATGGGAAAGGAAAGAGCTAGGAGCGCGAAGTAAGCGGCCGTGGACTTAATTAAGGTACAGCCTCAGCATCTGCCTAGTGTGAAAATTGGAAACCACGGAAAAACATCTCCAGGGCTGCCAACAGGGGGGATCGAACCCACTATCTCCCGACTCTATCTGCACGGCCAACTCGCTAGGTGGAAATGATACAACTTTGATGTATAAGCATTCCTGTTAGGTAATTTTCTTAACAATTCACAGGGTAGTTACTATATTTACTTTTGAGGTGTAGTTATTTCATCAAGAAAAAGACTTGATATACCTGTCAGTTATTTAATTTGACTGTTTTATTTTTTATTTCGTTAATCAGGCCGTTGTTCCTAACACTCAATTTTTTTGAGATTGTTCTATTATATTTGCCACGCCTGGTTCGTGCCAATTATTTGGTGCCTTATCAGCTACGATACTTTTTTTTGTATTTTTGAACCAACTACTCTTTATGCGTCATACTCACCTCAGTGTGACACTGAGCAAAATGCGTTATCTATACAGTTTCTTCGTAAGTGGCTTAATGATACACAAACTTAGTTTCTTTGATAACAATGGGTTAATGAAAGAAGCAACCGAGGCTTTAAGTAAGGCACAGCCCCAGCATTTTCGTGCTCCAAAAATTGGAAACCACGGGAAACAAACTTCAAGACTGCTGATGGTGGGGTCCGAACTCATAATCTACCTAATACAGATTAACAGCGACAAGACACGAACGATATAATCAACTCGCTTGGTCCTTTGTAAAGAATAGGCGAGCGATTTACGATAATATATTTTTCGGGATGTTGAGCAAAGAGGGAAATAACTTATGCGTGCAAGAGACCGACGCTTGTTCAGTCAATTTAAGTGTTACAAAAGGATGGTAACACTACTTTTACCTGAATTTTTCCCATGCCTCCCTAAAACATAAAATCAGGAAAGAAGGTACACATATAATGCTTTAGATATTCGATGTCTTTCACCAGAAGAACATATGAAATAAATGTGTTTACGCGTATGGATAAAATGTTTTGTGAACCTATTAACAACGTGACCAGAAATAAGTGTGTAATTTAACCTCATCTTCTCCTTTCCTGCCCACGGTGGGGTTCGAACTCAGCATCTTCCGAATACAAATTAACAGCAACGAGACGCGAACCACTCACCCAACTCACTCAGGGTCGGAGAGAGTACTGTATGTCCGACGTTCTTGCACCAGATCTAATGGCACTTCACTTCACTGTTCCTTAAGGCAGCCTCATCAGTTCGTTTCCATTTTGCCTTATGACGCCCTCTTCCTCTCTTTGGCTCTTCGATGGCAAGAGATTTCTGTACAAAAATAGTGTTAATTTCTTCTTCTGACGAGACCATACCAGCGGAGCTGTGTTTCCTCCATCTTGTCGCTCATTTAACTTCATCATTCCTTTAGATTTTCATAAATAAAGTATTAAACAGCGTAGAAGAACAGTTTTGTCTTAAAATGCTTCCTGAATAGGACAGCTAGTAATAATTTACATTTTTTCATAATTTTAAGTCGCTGATGAATTTTCAGAAACATAATAATAGTCTCAAACATTTGACAAGTACTGCCGCAGTTAAAAGTAATTAGTGGGACGTCAATCCATAACAAATTATACTGTCTCTTAGAGTTCACTTTTACACCTGGAATGTAGAGTTATGACCTTCAAATACTCATTACATAAATTTAAAGGTGAAAAACCAAGCTTGATACGACATTAAATTGCTCTAAATCTATTTGAAGTCCATAATACGATAGTTTTCATGCAACTAGACCTACATTCTAGTTATTTCAGTGTCTGCCAGTAAAATATTCAGTCTATAGGCTAATTGAATCCTAAAAGAGAACTATTAACGGTTTTTGTTTATGGTAATAAGTAAATACCCAAAGATCCTTTGACCCTCCATACTGTCACAGCCATAAATGAGACTGACTTGGTGAAAAATTCATTTTGCGCTGGCCTGTGCTTAGAAACAGGTATAAAAATACTGCATCCATAAACAATTAGCAACAGGACCAATTCTTTAGTATTCTAGAATTATTTGACTTAGTTGGCTTGAGAGTGGTTTTAAAAATAAATGAAATTCGACTGTCGGTAGAATAAAGGAGAAGTTTGGCTGGTCCTGAGAAGGAGCCTTGAGGAAGCCTGGGACGGGGTGAGCGATGGCTTGCAATATTGGCTGAGGGTGACGGATCGATATATAGTGGTGACATGTCACCCTTCTGTCTTCACCGCCCTTAATTGTTGCGTACTCGGAGAGTCTGCTTTCATCTAGCTCTCATTAATGTACCGGAGTAGTTCATTAAAGACAGATTTCTCTTCCTAGTGAATCAGAAAATAATCATTACCTTTCATGGGAGTATTCTGCACCACTCCTCTCCCACACAGAGAAGGTAAAATTGTTCAAAGGAAGCTCAATGTTTTAGATGTTCCAAACGCAGTTCGTGACAAAGAAAGAAAGAAAGAAAAAAGAAAGAAAGAAAGAAAGAAAGATGCTCCTGGATACATGTGTAATTCCAAGGTAAAGTTGTAGTGCTTTGATGCTAGCTGTTTGATTGAATAATTAAAATGTTAGTTTTTTGTAATAGATTTGGTTAGATTTTTCTATACTATAGGTACGTTTTATATCTCGCGCTCAGCGAGGAAGAACTGAGAAGAAACCAACTCCATTAATAACTTATCTAGAGAAATCAGTTAGTTTATTCACTTTATTAATGTTATATAGACATGAACTATACAACGTACCAAATATACTATAGTATGTACCAAAAGTCCTAGCTTTTACCTAAAAGTGTTCACAACATGCCGCTTCTTGGTTAGTCGATACTTGTATCAACTCGAATAGTTACTTTGAGTTAATGTGCCATTCTTTCATGTATAATGGTCGAGGTCCGATCAGCCAAATTACCAGTGATTTGCGAATTATCTGTCTCCTTTAATGCATCATCAGTCAGTTGTCACAGAAGTGCTGGGTAAGTCCTCCACTTCCGTATGTTCTTTCAAGGCGAAGGCCAGTCTAGGCACAATACTGATCACACTTACAGTACTCCATCTCCTGAACATCAGCTTCAAAGAAGTAGTTTGCCACTAACTTCTGAAGTTCAAGATACACCTTGGTACAATAACTAGGTTCCTAGTAAAACTTGACTGCTGAAGATATTAATTTTCATCCAAATCATCTTCTCCTTTTGTCTAAGAGCTCAGAATTATTTCCTGCTAGGTCCATCGATTTGATACACGCCCCACGAAATGGTCATCATACACATTTTCCTAATCCTAACCACTAATTCCTGGATGTAAATGTACTTTTGAGACAGTGTTTTGACTCAAATACACCAGCCTCTTTACGACAGATTAACCTATCCTTAGAAGAAATCCTTCGGGACGAAATTCCGGCATCTCAGCGTCAACGAAAACCGAAATAAATAAATAATTTGACGTTAAATGACGTCTTAGAACTTATTATCTAAGTATCTTATTGACGTTAAGGTCCTTGTAAAATAAGTAATATTGTTGGCATTACAAGGATGGTCCTGGTACGGAGATGAATTTTTGAAGGAAGAAAGAGCACAACTTCACGTGTCACGTATGAGACCATTTAAATAAACACCTCTTACCATTCGATTATCGTCAATAAAACATTTCGTTCAGAAATTCCAGCTACTATGGTGGAACATGCGTCACTCAATGGGGACAAACTTGTCATCAACATGGAGTACTTACGCCGTATGTGACTTCGTTTCGAATTAGTATTGAGATCATCGGTCGAATGTTTGAAGTGCAAGAAGAATTCTGTCCCAGACATGCCGAGTCTCAGCGGTTCAGATGGTAGATCACAGGCTTTCTGAGCCCAAGTTGAAGGGGTTGAACCCGGCTCAGTCCGAATATATTTGAACCTGCTCAAATACACCAGCCTCTTTACGACAGATTAACCTATCCTTAGAAGAAATCCTTCGGGACGAAATTCCGGCATCTCAGCGTCAACGAAAACCGAAAAAGTAGTTACATGAACGTAAAAACAATAACATTATTATTATTATTATTATTATTATTATTATTATTATTATTATTATTATTATTATTTCTTCGTTATGCCCAATTCAAAGAACGCGTTTGAACTTATTCGTTAGCCTGATAGTTTTCGCCTTCGTTTCCTCCTAAAACTCTTCATGAAAGCACTGTATTGCATCTCGCGTTCTGTGGACCATCTCCTGCCAGTTTCCATCTTACGTTTCTCGACGAGTCTGTGCTCGGCTACTATTGTACTAAAGACTCCACAATCTCCTATGATGTCGTGCGTGATATTCATTTCTTGGAGGTCCGCCTTAGTTTCTTCTATTTTGGATATTCTTTGAGTTGATTACTTTAAATAATATTTTGGTGAGTCTGTCGCTGTCTAGTCTATAGATATGGCCATAAAATTTCAGGCGTCTCTTGCGTACGGCATCAGTGAACCTGTCAGTTCATGAGTAGAGGTCCGCTGTGGTCCTCTTAATCCATCATCTTAATCTTCTATAATCTTGATCTCTCGTGGGACCATTAATTCTCGGGAGAATTTACCATTCTTGCTTTTCAATTTCCATAATTGTACTCTTTACTCCAGTCGTGCTGCAATAGCACTTTCTGGCCCAGTGAGGAAAGCAAGGGAAAACTACCTCACTCCTCATCTTGACTAGCATGCTACAATTTAGCTCCAGCAATGGTTTTTGAGGTTTCCGTATAACTGCACTACTACTGGTAGTGCTATTTGAGGATCCACCAGACTGCACTTACAGTGTGTTTCTACTTCTTCTGCACGAGTGGATCACTTAGGAACACATGGAATCAACATTTGAGCATTCCGCCTTGTCCAACAGTTCTTCATTCTCATCGATTGTTGTAATTTCTGTTCCTTCGACCAGGCACCTCGTCTTGGTTTCTTCTCATCTTCCTCAAATCCCCCTGTGAACAATTTCTCTGGTTAACATTTGTATCCTGCAGATTTGGTGATCCTAATTCGGTGAGGTCTTTCTCTGCTTACTTATACCATTTTGGTCTCGTACGTTTGATTTGCATACATTTTGTGTATTTGATAAGAAGTCTAGTGTTATTCACTTTTTCCAAATAGCTTAATAATAATAATAATAATGGCTTTACGTCCCGCTAACCATTTCTACTGTTTTCTCAGACGCCGAGCTGCCGGAATTTAGTCCCGCAGGAGTTCCTTTACGTGCTAGTAAATATACCGACACGAGATTGGCGTATTTGAGCACCTTCAAATACCACCGGACTGAGCCAGGATCGAACCTGAATGGTTGGGGTCAGAAGGGTAGCGCCTCAACCGTCTGGGCCACTCAGTCCGACCAAATGGCTTAAACACTGAATTCATCGCAGTCTCACTTTATTAGTATGTTTAGAAACATTTAAATATAGGCTATCTCCGAGTTGGGTTTGGGGTATTGTTACAGTTTGTTTGTAATTACTGTTATTAATATTTTAATATAATGAACAATTATTATTTATGCTAATAGTGTTTAAAATAGATAAATCAAACATGAAATATGTAAATACGCCTATTGTTCACACTATGATATTATAATTATTGTTTTATAGTAACTATGACCATGACAAAATAAATGCATGCGCTATTACGGCTATTGATAACGCTGTCTGTATATACCTTTTGACAAGGTATGTCCTACGAATAAGCATCTACGTAACACAATCCCAGGATTCATTTATGTCTCAGTTATAGCGTTCAGAGCTCCGAATACGTGGATACCGGCCAGTGTATTCGCTTGTACTCTACCTTGACGATTGCATGTATCGTTATAAATATACTCGTAACGAGGTGGGTGGGGAAGTCCCTCCCTTGGTTTACTCAAGTACGGGAGGGAAGAATAACAACACATCATATCCCATCCATACACACGCTCTTACCTGCCTATTAACCTCGCACCTCGCGGGTCACGTGACTACCACGGCGCGAGCGCGCGCAGCCTCCGGGTGTGGCTATGAGCGGCGGTGAAGGGGTGGGAGTCAGCTCCTTGCTGTGGAGGGGGAGTTAGACAGCGCGACATAGAAATGAGATTAATTATTTAACTCCTCATTGAAGTCTTTGCCATGAAATATGCAGCACACTAGGGAACAAGTACAGCAGTAGTCTAGGCAACTCATGTCATGTTGCAGTTTGACGGAAAAGTTTAATATACACATACTGGAGACGTGGTCGGTGTTCGCTATATTTGCTTTCTGAACTCCACTAACTGCAGAATGAATTGCCCAAGGGAGAACTGTGGTTGAGGTAGTCGTTTAGAGAGAGCGTCGAGGAAGAGGATCAGTTGGAAATTCAGCAGCTCTATCGCAAGGTACTGTAACAGTTTTGTACCTATTGTAGATGTGATTCCTGAGTACTTTTATATAGGCTGGTAGTGGCAAGCATTATTCCATAAAAATCAAACAATCTTTCATATTCACATGATTCCTATATTTTTATATTATGTATTTACTTTTTTTATTTTGCTAGCGGTTTTCTTACTACGGGTTTCGTTTTGCACCGGCAAAGAGAAGTTTTATGACCAGAGAACATAACTTCTATCCTCAGTTAAAAAATCCGTATGGAAGGCCTCATGTTTACTTCTTGGTTAATATAAACTGAGCATATCAAGTAAAACGCACCGAATTTTAAGTGAACAATCAACAACCCAATTACAGACTTAGAAGTGATATTAACTTCGTCAGTTCACTTCGTGTTAGTGGTATGATTAAAAATAATTTTGTAATTGAATATTATGGTAGAATATATGTGCAACCCGAAAACATTACATATAGAAATTGATTAGGCAGCATTTATTTTATACGGCAAGGTGATTAAATGCAACTGTCTTTACAAATTGGAGTCTTATTTTTCCCTTGTTGAAAAGTAAGTATTACCGAGATCGATAGCTGAAGTCGCTTAAGTGCGGCCAGTATCCAGTATTCGGGAGATAGTAGGTTCGAACCTCACTGTCGGCAGCCATGAAGATGGTTTTCCGTGGTTTCCCATTTTCACTCCAGGCAAATGCTGGGGCTGTACCTTAATTAAGGCTACGGCCGCTTCCTTCCCATTCCTAGACATTTTCCTGTCCCATCGTCGCCATAAGACCTATCTGCGTCGGTGCGACGTAAAGCAACTATCAATAATAATAATAATAATAATAATAATAATAATAATAATAATAATAATAATAATAGAAAAGTAAGTACTTGCCTCTGAAGATGTTATTTTCTTATACATGATACCTATTCTCCATTCTCCTACAGGCTGAATTCAGAATATTTGCTATTTGGTTAGCTTGATAATACAAAACTTGGAATGCAACTTACGTTCCTCAAGTTTTCTTCCTTAAAATCGTAAACAATTCACACTGACCTGCTCCCTTAATGACAACGATGGGGGAGGGTAGGGCGAGGATTGGGAAAGGAACGATTACAGCCTTAAATAGAGTACAGCTGTAAAAAATTAGAAAATATGAAAAATCATCTTCAAGGATGTCGATGGAGGTGAACCTCAGGGCCAAATGCACCTCCGGAACTGGAAATATCGTTTCTTAAATTGTACGACTTCCTGACGGGGATTCGAACCCACGTCCTTCCAGGCGAAACGAACACGCATTTACCGCCTCGGCCAGGTAGCCCCTTGACTTTCTATACCGGGGATGATATATCACAGACAGATAGCACCTCAGTTGTTCTCACATACGCTGAATGGACCTCGAACTAGCCTCAGATCCAGCTATAAAACCCTGACCTGACCAGGAATCGAACTCTGGACCTCCGGGTAAGAGGCAGGCTCGCCATCTCTTGACTGCAGGGTCAGATACACCATTAATTGATATTTCAATATTGTGAAGAATTACAATAATAGTGGTAATGGAATCAAGAGGTCCGAAAGGGTATCCCTCTCAGTTCTACGCGTATATTATACATGTATAAGGACATACATACATATATACATGCTTTTCCTTTATAGACTGCTATCCTTTCCGCCGGGATGAGTGGCTCAGACGGTTGACGGCCTTCTGACACCAACTTGGCAGGGTCCATCCTGGCTGAGTCCGGTGGTATTTCAAGGTGCTGAAATACGTCAGCTTCCTGTCGGTAGATTTGCTGGCTCGTAAAAGAACTCCTGCGGTACTAAACACAGGCATCTCGGCGTCTCTGAAAACCGTAAAAATTAGTTAGTGGGACGTAAAACCAATAACATAAATTATTTATTTCTCCTACTCTCCTTAAACGAGTAACTTATCCTCCGAAACAAACTATCCTCCTCCATTCACCTCACATGTTCCTGACACCATAGCTGGTTCATAGTTGGTTGACCATTCCAGTGCATTACTAACTTTACCTTCATCTGGCTCACTGTAATTGCCAGCCCGCCATTGGTTCAACCTCTTCGTACCAGCAAACACTCTCTCCACTTTCATGGCTATTAAGTCTACCCAGCTTTCATACCTGCAGAGCACAGTCGATATGAAAACAGAATGATGCTTCTTTCGAAAGCTCGCTACTTACAATGTAACATTAAACGCAGCTATGAGCTCACAGCGCTACACTTCGATTCGATGTCGCTTGCTACAAGCTACCAACATCCTGGGAAATACACATCCTAAGTACTTAAAATTATCCACCTGTTCCAGTCTCTCATTAATTTTTCTAAGGTTTCTTACCAGTCCGTATCATTTTAGTCTTAAAAAATAATTTGTTTCATAGCCGACGCTTTTCTTTTCAAGTTGCAAACTTTCAGTACAGACTGATAAAAAGACTAAGTCGTCGACATTCTATATTTCTGTACAAAATGTCATCTAGGTTTAAACGGGGGTTTGGCAGATGAAAGTCCTGTACATGATAGTGTTTCGAGAGAAACAACTGTCACGAATGTTAAAGCGACGCATTGCGCGTAGCATACTTTCAGGCGAGAATTGCTATACAGTCCCGCAGTACAATGAAACCGTCACGTCTGTGGTGTTCGCTTCAACAGCGATCGGTAAACCCGTACGTATTGTGTTGAGGCACTTCTGGCTGGACAGACAAGCACGCCACTACACATTTGGGACAACGCAGTGACGGAATTAACCATTACAGAGCGAGGAAAGTGCATCCTGCGGTACTGTTTACAAAGTACTGTTGGGGAAACCCTTTGCCATATTGCGTTCATGACCGCAAAGGAATGTCTTAAACAATATTATTGCTGATAAAATGCATATGTCTAAATAATCGTATGTTACCTTTTGATCGTCATTTAAAGTTAACATTGAGACTGGCTCAAAGAACTGATTAACTTGGGGCCATGAATAGCTGAGGAACCGTCCGAAATGTTATACAGTCCCGCAGTACAATGAAAACGTCACATCGGTAGTGTCCACTTTAAACAGAATCATAACAGAGTTTGCTGATTTCTGTGTGGTCGGGGGGGATAACTTTTAGCTCCCTACTAGCACAGTTTTCCAGTAATTGTATCCCTTGAAACGTTGTACCACGTGCTGTGACCTTTCATATGATTCAGAAACATGTACTTTATTATTGAGGATAGCTCCTCTGCTGTATGTATTGAACCCTTGTAGGTAAAGGTCAGGGGTTCAGTATGGTAATAATTTCAGCTAAAGACAGATTCAAAGCGAGCAGTTTATGTTGAAAATACATCCACTAGTTGAGGAATGCTTATCAAAGTAATGAAGTGACAAAAATGCATAGGGCTACTAATATTAATCTCTTGAGATCACCAGATACGTTATAATGAAAGAATGTTCTTATCAATGGACGTCGGAATCACTTTCTACGATAGAAATACTTCAATAACCATAATTCACCCGTCCAGAAAATTCAGCGCATAGGACGTCTAGATGGTTGCACTTTTCAAAGCCTGAAGCATGGTAGATGAGCCATACAATTATTATTATTATTATTATTATTATTATTATTATTATTATTATTATTATTATTATTATTATTATTATTATTATTATTATTTTACCTTACCGCCTATCTTACGATAATATCAATATTACAAAACACTGTATTTTGAGAAGTCTTTTCCAGTTAAGTCTATGTGAAAAGTATCAGCCAAGTTGTGATTATTGATCCACAGTGTTCATTAGGTTATTAAGTTTATCGCGATTCTTCTTTCCCATCTGGTTTTTCATTGTATAACTTCAGATTTCACAATGCCCATTTCAAAAGGCTTTGCCTTATTTTTAGTTACATAATGCTTAATGTAACTGATAGCTTTGAAATTTCTAAAAGAATAAGGCTTTCATTGAAAGCTAAGCAAGTGGTAAAGCCATCTTTGTACTGGCTATGAAATCCCTTCGAGGAGTGGAAGCGAAACGCTTCCACTATCCGTAACCTCGGTACTGTATAGGATAAAGTGGTTTTCTGTACATTCGGCCATCGTTTCCCACGAAGAAGTAACCTGGTGCCCATATTGATGAAGGTTGAATGTTTCTTCAGAAACGGAAGTCTTGTTTTTAAATTTTTCGAGTTCCTAACCGCCATTCGAACCCATATATTCCCTGCCCTTTCCCCATTCCCCAAAGCTTTCATGACGAAGCATATTTTATTAACAAGTATCCCAGTTATTGGGATACATTACATTGAAATAACTGGTGCAATAACCCCGAATTTTGAAGTATTAGCGCTTATCAACTATTGTTGTCTCACGTTAAAGTTGCTTCTAGAATGCCACTGTCGTCATCATCCTGCTGCAAGTTGGAGTACTCCTAGAAGTATGCCGGGCTTAGTAACTTCGTCGTCAGAGCGCTGTTCAGTTCGGCGGCAATTGAAGGTGCTCAAATTATTATTATTATTATTATTATTATTATTATTATTATTATTATTATTATTATTATTATTATTATTATTATTATTATTATTATTATTATTATTATTATTAACAAATACATTGCAAATGGTAAATATCCTGGTGGCAATGGTAACTTATTGTAATGTAATAATAAAGTTAACATAATTACCCAACAACAACAAACAAACAAACAACAAGAATACAACAAGTAAATCCAAGGAAAGAAAATATTACAAGAATTACTACTAGTTTAACATTCTAAATTCAACATCATCATACACAAATTCACACACAACTTAAGTATTTCCAGTGCTCAACACTACGGCTTACAATACTATAGGTTGAGCCTACTACTAGATTAAAACCAACCTCGTAAGACAACGCCTTACTACTAGCTTAACATTATAAGTGATAATAAAATGAAGTACCGAGCTCGATAGCTGCAGTCGCTTAAGTGCGGCCAATGTCCAGTATTCGGGAGATAGTAGGTTCAAACCCCACTGTCGGCAGCCCTGAAAATGGTTTTCCGTGGTTTCCCATTTTCACACCAGGCAAATGCTGGGGCTGTACCTTAATTAAGGCCACGGCCGGTTCCTTCCCACTCCTAGCCCTTCCCTGTCCCATCGTCGCCATAAGACCTATCTGTGTCGGTGCGACGTAAAGCAACTAGCAAACAAAAAAAAAATGAAGTTAAACCGTAATTACCCTACAACAAGAGCAACAACAAGAGTACAACAAACAAGAAATACTATTAGTTTAACTTTCTAAATCCAGCATCATTATATACAAAATCGCACACAGCTTAAATATTACCAGTACTTAACACTACGACTTACAATACTATAGATTGAACTTACTACTAGCTCAACACTACAAGTGATAATAAAGTCAAGTTAATAACATAACTACCCAACAACAACTCGAGTACAAAAAGCAATTCCATGGTAAAAAATATTACAAGAAATGCTACAAGTTTAACGTTCTAAATCCAGCATCATGTACAGTTTCATACACAACTTAATTATTTCCAATATTTAACACTATGGCCTACAAAACTATAGATTGAGCTTACTGCTAGCTTAACGTTGCAAGTTATGGTAAAGTAAGGATAAAATATAACTACCCAACAACAACAACAACTACAGCAAAAGTACAACAAGCAATTCCATGGAAATAAAATGCTTCAAGAAGTACTACTAGTTTAATTTTCTAAATCCAGCATCATTATATACAAATTCACATACAACTTAAGTATTTCCAGTACTTACCACGACAGATTACAATACTATAGGTTGAGCCTACTACTAGATTAAAACCAACCTCGTAAGACAACGCCTGCGTAGCAAAATTCCGGTACCTCAGCGTCTCCGAAAACTGTAAAAGCAGTTAGTGGGACGTAAAACCAATAATATTATCATTATTCTTGGACATCTTCCACGATGTTTCTTCTGCTAAACGCGCGCAATCAGAACAGATCGATCTCGTCTCATTCCTATCGAAACTCTTCTTGGCCCATTCTTGCAGACATTTCCCGAGTCCATTTAAATGGTATGTTTCTCTTCAGTTTCTTGTAGTACGAGTCGTAAAGCATTGTGTCCCATAAAGTGAACGTATTCACGCGCGCTAAGGATGGATGTAAGTGTGCTCCACACAAGATATAATGTTGAGGTTAAGCTGCGTTAAGCCGGAACACTAGTAAAGGGGATTGCTATGAGCATAAATCTTGAGAGCCGACCAATTTCTACAGAATAGAATTGCCCCTTGCACGTGCTTAATTTAAATACTTCGCAAGAATAGCAATTTATGGTCCCTCCCCAACATATTCGTTATTTAAAGACACTCATGCTACAAATTATCGACTGCGATAGTAGTTGGAATGGATAAAGGGAGTGTTAGCTGAATGTTATCGATAACCGCATAAAACTGGTGTCCACATAAGCTTTATTTCAGTCGAATTCAAGAGCTAACTTGCTTCACAGCAACATATATCGAACATCAATAATCAAACACGTGACTTTCTATGCTTGATCTAAGTTTAAGGCCTCCTAGTTGATACCGTAAACGTATGATTGGTCACTGGTAAGGATATGGGAGATTCTCCATCAGGACTGTGAATGTTATAAACAAGATTTACATGTGTGGTTAAATAGATATCCTTGGGATTCACTCAGCCTTTAGCAACGAGATGAGCTAACTACCCCATCCTACGTAATACCCACGTTACGGATAGTGAAAAGCTTTACCTTCTATCCACCATCTTCATGGATTGTACGGTTATGGCTCAGCTTTGTTTTTGGTATACGGCGGAAAAGGAAGATTCTAATTTTACTGTAAGAAGTGTTACGGGATCTTCACTTTTACGTAAAACCCGAACCACAGCAACATGATCTTTCTCATTTTAAAAATCTCTCCTGCAGTTTACCAGAATTCGAACCACGGCCTCAATTTATCTCAGCGATTAGTGTAAAATGACTCACAATCACGTGGCTACTGGATATGAAATCTATTTGATATTTCCTAACTCAATCCTTAGATTATTTTAATGGTTGTAAACGAACCGAATACTTTTAGTGGGACTCTATCTATGCTCGCCTCTTTAATAATATACTCCTAAGATTATAGGACAGCCTCCTCCGGTCAACTGAGAAGTGATCTAGGGCAAAAGCTAGCAATTATCGACCCGGAAACGGATATAACCGAGGTGGAATCTTTTTCGCTGGTTACTTTAAGGCAGAGAGCGCAGGTTCTATTGAAAGTGAAGGGACATTGGACATTTACACAACTCTTAAAATCCGTAGCTATTGTAGTAATGTTGAATTTATGACATTATTACGTGAAATAGAACTTATCAAGTCGTGTCGAATACATGCTGGAAATATGTTATGCAAAGAAAAAGTTACTAACTCTACATATTCTCAGTCATAAACCTGAACTGGAGTTCACTACCTCTCTGCTTTGGGGCCATAGCTAGCCAAAACAGAGAGGCATAGAGCCCGCAATCGCGGTGGCTTGCCACTGAGAATGGCCTGGCCTTGGTTATTCTTCTTCTGAGCACTCCGACAGCCGCAACTTCCCATGAATGCACGCTAGTCACCTTCTGCAAGCTATTCAATTTAAAATCGAGCTCGATAGCTGCAGTCGCTTAAGTGCGGCCAGTATCCAGTAATCGGGAGATACTGGGTTCGAGCCCCACTGTCGGCATCTCTGAAGATGGTTTTCCGTGGTTTCCCATTTTCACACCAGGCAAATGGCGGGACTGTACCTTAATTAATACCACGGCCGCTTCCTTCCAATTCTAGGCCTATCCTATCCCATCGTCGCCATAAAACCTATATGTGTTTGTGCGACGTAAAGCAAACAGCAAAAAAATTCAATTTAAACACTTAACTTTAGCGACTGCACTGTTCTTAGTTCGTGTCGAGTATACGCCGAAAAGACGTTAAGTCTCACTGTTCCGTTTGGCCATCTTTTCTCTGTACCGACATTTCTTCGGCCTGTGCAATGTGTACTCAATTCAGTTTGAGAAACTGAAGTATGTTTCAAAAAAAGTACGTTCGTGAGTAGTATATATACAAATTCCGTTAATAATAATAATAATAATAATAATAATAATAATAATAATAATAATAATAAATCTTATGACGTCAGCTAATTTGTCTCCATCTAAGCTGCATACGCGTCAAATTTGAGGTTCTGTTTTACTCTGTTTGGGCTATCTATGGCTGAGTTCATATATAGCTTTATTTTTTCTGATAAACACCAAACATATCACCAGACACCTTCTAGACGCAGATATCTTACGACATGGAGTGTCGTATGGACTTTCTTCCACCTTTCAAAAATCTGGTTTCTTTGTCTCCGGAGTCCGATACTCTACCAATGATCTCCAGCAAAGCAAAATCATCTCCGTACAGGCCATGGAGACCCTTGGATAGGTGGGAGGTATAAAGGCTTTTATTATCCGTAACCTCGGCACTTGGTGGGGTAGAGTTGTCAGCACTACGCCCGACCACCTTTGCCCCCAGGAATTAAAAAAAACATGTTTAGACATTTTGCTCATATTTTATTATTTTATTATGTTTCTCATTATTCCTTTCTTTCCCTTTTATTTTCTATTTAAGGACAACACACATATCCTGTTCCTAACCCAATGGGAATAACCAAGTTAAATCCCCGATGCTCCCAAGAATCGAACCTGGGGCCCCTTAAACCAAAGGCCAGAACGCTAACCACTTACCCATGGAGCGGGACACTGAATTAACCTGGTGCTCGCTTTTGGTGTAGGCTAAGTGAGCCTTAGGGCTATGTCCACCTCCGGAAGTGAAAATTTTGTTTCTTACTTTTTCGACTTCCTGATGGGGAATCGAACCCACGTTCTTCCGGTGAACCGAGCACATTATGGGCGCCTCAGCTGGGCAGGCCCTACTAATCCACAAAAGGAACTCACATTCCCCTATTAATCTACAACCATTTTACATATAACTCGAATCTTTACCTAAAATATTAAATACAGTTTAATAACCATATCATTAAAATGCAATTGGGATGAGACCTAGTTAACACAGAAGCTAAATCCTTTTTGCGTATAGCGAAACAGTAAAACACCTTCATACCAACTGGTACATGGTGTATTCTAGTAGAGTTTGAATTTCTCCCCAGTGCTCCACGAGTTTAGCGGAAGAAGCTTTACTTAATGAAGCAGGGATTATGTTAATTGACTGATCGGTAATGTAGTGCGTAGGGTGATGAATCACCCCCGTAGGAGAAGGTGCTTAGTCTCAGGGGCTGGTTCCCCGTTACACAACTCTCTAACTCGTTCATCCATTAGCAGAAAAGTCGCCCACGTACATGTTATTAGAAATAACATCAGATGTGGGTTTTAAAATATTCCTAATCATATGCATTGATATCGTTGGTCTGACTCCTTCGTTGAATAGTTAGCGTATTGGCCTTCGATTCAGAGAGCTCCGGGTTCGATTTCCAGCCGGGCTGAGGAATTTAGCACCCTGTAATAGATGCATCAGGAGATAGTGGGTTCGAACCCCACTGTCGGCAGTCCTGAAGGTAGTTTTCCGTGGTTTCCTATTTTCAAACAAGGAAAATGCTAGGGCTGTACCTTAATTAAGGCCACGCCTACTTCCTTCCGACTTCCGTCCCTTTCCTATCCCATCGTCGCCATAAGATCTATGTGTATCGGCAAAATATTGTATGTTGTATAGTTGATGCATATCGTTCGAGGACAGGGTGTTTGTGCTCGTATTGATATACGTCTACATACAACATACTGCATCCTTTAAGTAGCTCGATCAGATGGGTGCAATACATCATTCTACAAACCACCACAAAGATATGTAATAGTAAATACATCCCTCCACATGAGGCTGGTGTCAGGAAGGGTATCCGGCCATAAAACTGGACTTAAAATATTTAATTGCCTACCTTATATGTCCCCCTGTCGGTGATAGAACAACACCCACGGTATCCCCTGCCTGTCGTAAGAGGTGAGTAAAAGAGGCCCCATGAGCTCTGAACTCGTGAGTATGGGTTGGTGACCGTGGGGCCCTTAGCTGAGTCCTGGCATTGCCTCCACTTATTTGTGCCAGGCTCCTCACTTTCATCTATCCCATCCGACCTTACTTGTTCAACTCCTGTTCTTTTCCGACCCCGACGGTATTTGAACATTCGAGGTTTAGGCAGTCGTTCATTTTCACGCCCTTCATGACCCTTGTCTTTCTTTGGTAAATACCGTCGGGTCGCTTCCACTTATTCTCTCTGATTAGTGTTATATAGAGGATGTTTGCCTAGTTGCACTTCCTCTTAAAACAATAATCACCACCACCACCACGTACCTCATATGAATGAAACGGGTCAAGAACTAAAGGAAAATATATTTTATATCATTGCACGATTGGCATGGTGTCATGCCAGCTTGACTAAGTGGTATGTTCCGAGCTGTCAGTGGAGGAATGGCGAGGAATGACATCAGTAGACGAATAAGTTTTAGTTGTATCTTTAAAAGTAAGAAAGATCACAATACGATGAAGGTGGAATTCAAGAGGACAAATCGGGGCAAATATTCGTTTATAGGAAGGGGAGTTGGGGACTGGAATAACTTACCAAGGGAGATGTTCAATACATTTCCATTTTATTTGCAATGATTTAAGAAAAGGCTAGGTAAACAAGAGATAGGGAATCTGCCACCTGAGCAACTGCCCTATATACAGATCAGTGGTGATCAACACTGTTCACCAATACGCTCAGGTCGCCAACGGGCGTCAAATCAAACGACCTGCATCTGGTGAGCCGAACTTGTCCTTGGATACTCCCGGCACTAAAGGCCATACGCCATTTCATTTCATTTTATCAATCATCCCATGCCAGAACTGAATAAGACTTGCCAGTTGATCACATGGTGGCTAGGAATGTGCAATATGCAGAACGTACCAGCATACCACATTGAACTCTTTCTCACAGGAGATGTTCAATACACCCTCCGTGAGCTATGATGCATGCTTTCCAAGGTCGTACTGATCGCTGGAGCAGCTGATGTTACCTGTAAACAAGCAATGAAGTAAGTCGCATGGCAAGAGGGGCGTGTAAAACAAAACAAAACACTGGCGGTACACTAGGATAATGACACCGTAACAAGATGTAACCAAGAGTACATGTTGTCCATGATTCCAATGATGTCGTGTGTTTGCCATGATTAATGAGGTGTAACATGGAAACAAAGCGTTTCCGTACCCATGTTCATATAACATAATTTCTTTGTCTATGTGTAAGGAATGTGCCGTACATTTTTGTTACAGCCTGTATTTACTAATTTGGTCAAGAGGGTATTTTCTCGTTTTTTTTTTTCTTTTTTGTTCTCTTGTACAAATATCATTTAACATTTACCTCAGTACATTGTAATGGTAGACTCATGATTACACTACTCTGACATTCACATTCCCACTGTCGGCAGCCCTGAAGATGGTTTTCCGTGGTTTCCCATTTTCACACCAGGCAAATGCCGGGGCTGTACCTTAATCAAGGCCACGGCTGCTTCCTTCCACTTCCTAGGCATTTCCTATCCCATCGTCGCCATAAGACATATCTGTGTCGGTGCGACGTAAAACAACTAGCAAAAAAAAAAAGACATTCACATTCTCACTCATCCACGAAGATTGTAACCGTATCGCAGTTACATCGAAATTCTGGGACATCATTGTCTTGAGGAACAATTAAAGTATACTCGTAACTTTTATTTGAAAGAACAGCGGATATTCAAACAATATTTTTCCAGATCATATACTTGTATGCACAAATCAGGGCTATATGATATATTTCTATCGTAGGACAATTTATTGAGTAGAGCAGATAGTGTATCATAAAATGTTAGAGTCTTCCGACTCGTTGGCTGAATGGTCAGCGTCCTGGCCTTCGGTTCAGAGGGTCTCGGGTTCGATTCCCGGCTGGGTCGGGGATTTTAACCTTCATTGGTTAATTCCAGTGGCCCGGGGGCTGGGTGTTTGTGCTGTTCCCAACATCCCTGCAACTCACACACCACACATAACACTATCCACCACCACAATAACACGCAGTTACCTACACATGGCAGGTGCCGCCCACCCTCATCGGAGGGTCTGCCTTACAAGGGCTGCACTCGGTTAGAAATAGCCACACGAAATTTAAATTAAATTAAATTAAATGTTAGTGTCCTCTTTATTCATACAAGTGCCTTAATAAATAATAAAGTAAATAAATATATTTGCAATATTTCCCTAAAATACTTAGACCTTGAAACTTTTCCCTTTGGCAGGTCATGAATTATAAATTTACTTTCCAAAACAATTTTTTGTTTTTCAACTAATACTTTTCCGACAGAGACGCCTAGGAAGATAGTGGCAACTTTTAAATTAATTCCTTACCGAAGATTACAATTTTATGCTTTACGTCCCACTGACACATATAGGCCTAGGTCATTTGGCAACGATGGGATAGGAAAGGCCTAGGAGTGGGAAGGAAGCAGCCGCGGTCTTAATTAAGGTACAGCCCTAGTATTTGCGTGGTGCAAAGATGGGAAACCACGGAAAACCATCTTGAGGGATACCGACTGTCTCCCTTACCGCGATATTTCCAATAGTGGAGCTATTATGGTGCAATGTGCTATATAATATATCCTGTGGGAAAATACAGACCGCTGGGACTGTACCTTAATTAAAGCCACGGCCGCTTCCTTCTCAGTCCCTGCACCTTCCTGTCCCATCGTCACCATAAGACCTGTCTGCGTCGGTGAACTTGTAAAAAACATACAGACCGGTGTTATATACACCATTATTCATTCTGATAAGAACCAAGACGTATTTTTACAGAATTCAGCTCTTAATGGAAGAGCCTTTCCAGGCAGAGTAGTAAGCTGCCAAATTTTTAGATAGTAGTTTTCATAATTCAATGACTATTTTACCCAATAGGAACAGATTTTCTATCTGTCAAGTGATCCCAGCAATTCTAGGATTATTACTAGACACGTGGGCGGCTATGAAATACGAGTATCAATGTATAACCTTCCTTGTTGCTAGTTTGAAATACAACCACGTTCCACTTTTTTATTTCAGCATAACTGCCTGTAAAAATGTGGATACTCTTTTTTTACTTCTTCCTTTTCCCTTTCATATAGAAAGCACCGGGCTAACAATACGTTACCGGATATGTGACTTTTAAAAGGCACGTTTTCTGCAATCTGCTCTACTATTGCTACGACTCTGACGGTCGCTTTCAGGAACTACATTCTTCATTTCACTCTCTCAACAATCAACTGTTTCATACAATCGATAGTAACCCAACCCTATACTAGTGTGTTCTTGTTGGGTTGTGTCCTGCCCTATAGAAGATGGGGAGAGGGAGGGAGGGAGGGAGGGAGGGAGGAAGGGGTACAGCTACAATAGAAATATCTGTGCCCGGAGATAAAGTGTCTATGCGAACATGTGCAAAACCTAGTGCTGTATTTGAGACAAATGTAAAAAAAGAATGTTGAATGAATGTGCCTGGAGTTGAATGATACAGCGACACACAACAGATGATACTTCCCGAAATACACTACAAGGGTCATTTAGAGAGGGCTGCAATATTCAAGTGACGGGTTGGATTCGGGTTATTGAAGTGAAGAGTGGTTATGTGTCAGAGTAATCTGTTATGGAAGCAAGGAAAACAATGTTTTCATCCTGTACCTTTAGCAACCAGGATATGGTATACTTTTTAGATTCAGAGACATATATTGCATGACTATATCCATCCAAATTTATCACTACCTTTAAATATGTATTATGAGCAAGGACATAACTAATATTCATTTAATAAATCACCGGGATAATTAACACTGTGTTATAGGATTGGGTAACCACACAATTCAGTGATGTGAGGTTTGAAACTCGAAATAGACACTCTCCCAGAGTGTATTCACAGGACAACAGGAATAAAACATGATATATTACATAGTATCAAGTCCAGGCTATTTATTTCAATCCACCGAGGGAGTGGCTCCGTCGTTTGGGTCACGTAGCTGTCAACATGCATTCGGTAGGTAGAGGGTACGAACCCCACTGTTGGCAGCCCTGAAGATGACATTCCATGTATTTCCATTTTCATACCAGGCAAATGTACCTCAGTTAAGACTACGGTCGCTTCCTTCCCGCTCCTAAATCTTTCCCATCCCATCGGCGCCATAAGCAATTTATAGAAAAAAATTGAAAATCAATCCCCGATCTGAAATATTACGCATACCCGTTCTGTAACACACCCTACAAATTATCAGATTATTTGACGATTAATGTGCATGAATTCCTGAGAAGTGATGGACAAACAAGTCCTTAACTCCTAAGGAGAATCAGTTACGATATAATTACATCAATGGCGTAACAACGGAATGGAAATCTTAATTCATGAGCTCCAGTGATTCCTAGATTTCGCAATTCGTCATCCTCTAAATGATAATGTAATAATGCTCCGTGCTTACCTTACGTCAAGTACTCGTGGTTCTAGGAGACGATGAAATATACGAATATTAATTTAAATGTCGAGGAGTTAACAAGTGGGCAAATTGACTCTTACACGTGTCCGCTACATTCCAATCGGACACGTTGGGACTTGATCCTTCAATCGTCACCATAGGAAACGAGAATCCAACAAATTATGATACGCAACCAGTCGATATAATGAACATGTGGACGTGGGGACTTGTTTTCATGTCATGTTATATGTCATCGATGTGTTTTCTGACCCCAACCTTGTGTGGAGGAGCCCTTGCTTACTAACTCGGCAGGACTATGCAGACAGTCTTCCGCTGCTAAGAACCGTCTTAGGAAGCCATTTCAGTCGAACTGATGAACCCAATTATCACAACCTGGATAATTTTTCTGCACGTATTCACGCACACAAGGCCTAATAACTGAAAATAATGCTCTATGGCAATAATAATAATAATAATAAATAATAATAATAATAGGTGTGGCCAGAAATTCGCAACACATTACAGTCATCAGCAATGAAATTCGGACAGCCACCCAGGAAACGTAAACAGAGATGATGGAAAACAACCTGTGATGAAGCTATCAATGACAGAATCAAAACATGGAATCAATGAAATGGACACCGAACAGTCGACAGATGGGAGAATTTCCTGAAGACTCAAAAACTGACCTCAAAAACAATCCGCCGCGAAAAACGTGCACACGAGGAAAACAGACTCGCAGAGATAGGACAGGATTTCCAGAAAAACAACACTTGGAATTTCTACTAGAGACAAACAGTAAAGAGAACTGCAACATACTGGCTGACTATTTCCAAAATCTACTGAACTGCGATCCATCAATTGAAAGACTACAGTTTGAGAAACCTACACCAAACCCAGACTCACAGCCCCCAACAACTCAAGAAATAAAATAGATAATCCAATCGCTCAAAAATAATAAAACCCCTAGGAACGATGTCATAACTGAAGAGATGTTGAAAATAGGAGGAGATGGCCTCATCAGAAGAATTCATACACTCTCAACGGAAATATGGGAGACCATGATGATCCCGAAATCCTTTACATAAGAAACGCGATTGAGCGGATCCCAACAACTACAGAGACATATCCCTTTTACCAGTTATATACAAGGTTCTGTCCAAAGCGCTATTAAAGAGAGTTGAACAACAAACAGATAATTTGATTGGTGAATACCAAGCAAGCTTCAGAAAAGGTAGATCCTTTTCTGAGCAAATTTGGAGTCTGAAGACGATATTAAAGACACGCCGTAGTACCACCTCATTTGTCACCTTTGTGGACTTTAAGAAAGCGTATGACTTTATCGACAGAGAAACTGTTGTGGACATCCTAGGAGAGCTACGTGTTAACAAGAAGACCACAGAATTAATCCGCCAGACTCTCACAGACACAGCATCTCAAGTGAAGTTTCTAGGTGAACTATCAGTGCCTTTTGAAGTGCATACAGGAGTTCGAAAAGGAGATGGCCTCTCTCCGATCCTTTAACTTAGTGTTAGACGAAGTAATCAGGGAATGGGGAAAATAAATCGAAGGTATAAATATTGGTACTCGGGGACAAATAATTAACGTAAAGTGCCTAGCTTTTGCTGAAGATCTAGCTATCTTTACCAAGACTAGTGAAGAAACCAGGTATGCCATAGAGAAGTTACATGAGACAGCATCAGAAACAGGCCTCCAAATATCGTATGAGATGGCTATAATGGAATAATCACACAGGCCCCTTCCTTCAAATATCTAGGAGAAATCATTGTACCATTCGGATTGGATACGAAGGCTAATTTAGAAAGAGCTATCAAACTCCTGAAAGCATACCGAATAACATAGAATCACTCCAATAAAAGAGTTATGTCACGAAATGCAGTGTCACGGCATTACAAAACTGTTGTTCTTCCGGAAGCCTTGTATGCCTCAGAAACCACATCTCTAGGAGGCTACTCTACAATTCATGATTTTTTTAAAAAAAAGAACGAAAAAGTCTTAGGAGAATATATGACCCCGTTCATGTATATGGTACATGGATCAAAAGAAAAACTGTATATTCGACAAGTTCACTGATACCGTACGCAGGAGACGATTCAAATCTATGGCCAGATCTGTAGGATGGACGACACTAGATATGTAAGAAAACAGCTTGGTATAATTAAGAATGTCAAAATCAGCTGATTAGAGGAAATAAAGCAGGAATTAAATTAACATCACAGAAGATACCATCAGAGATCGAAAGTCGTTTGGAAATCTGGTTGCAAAGCATACATTCACGGAAAAGGCTAAAAGAACCACAGGGAAGAACGCAAGAAACAGCATAGCGAGATCATGAAGAGATTTTGAGAGGAGAAGAAGAAATGAAAACCATCATCAAGCTAACAAGTTCCAACGCGTTCTGTAAATGGACATAACGAAGAAATAATAATAATAATAATAATAATAATAATAATAATAATAATAATAATACTCTCTCGAGTGAAATAATTTAAATATCTAGATGAATGAATTACCGAAAATTGTATTGGAAATAAATCTATTGAATCGGGACTCCTGAAAATGGAGATTGCATTTCAGTTAACAAGAAAAGTCTCTCCTTGAACTGCAAAATCCGACACTATACTACAGCAATCAAACCCGAAGGTCTCTACTCATCAGAAACTCTCAAATTCCAACATAAAACACTGAAAGGACAATTAGAAGTGAAGAACGTAAAATAATGAGAAAAATCCTAGGACCGTGATTCAAAGATGGGGGACATTTTCCAAATCCAAATTCGGCAATATACAAAATAATCTCCAAAATGACAGACACAATGCGCATGTGAATAATACAATTCATGGGGCACTTAGGAAGAATGTACTCAAACAGACTGATTCACAGAATGTACACATTCATAAGGAATAAACTCGTAGATCAAATTGGTAAAAACAGACAGAGAAATACCTGAGGGAATTAGGATCACCAAATCTTCCGGACTGAGATGAAATCAGAAAAATCGCACTCGCACGGGGTTTTGAGGATGATGAGGGAAAGACTAACCAAGATATGTGGTCCCTGCAACGAAAACGCAACAATTTCACTACATATGAAAGGATACTGGGCTGAAAGAAAGAGCCAACAATAATGTTGGTTCCGCGTGGTCCTAAGTGAACTGTTCTCGACGAATAATAATAATAATAATAATAATAATAATAATAATAATAATAATAATAATAATAATACAGTGCTATCACTACTCAGGTCCCAATGATCCCTGATGGTGAACATTTCTACTACTGTATCTGTAGCCATGTAACTGACTTGGAACCTGGCGAGTTGGCCGTGCGGTTAGGGGTGCGCAGCAGTGAGCTTATCTCTGGGAGATGGTCGGTTCGAACCCCACCGTCGGCAGCCCTGCAAATGGTTTTCCTTGGTTTCCAATTTCACACCAGTTAAATGCTGGGGCTGTACCTTAATTAAGTCCACGACCAATTCCTTCCCATTCCTAAGCCTTTCCTATCTCATCGTCGCTATAAGACCTATCTTTGTCAGTGCAACCTTAAGCCAATTGTAAGAAAACTGACACCGGGCGAGTTGGCCGTCGCGTAGAGGCGCGCGGCTGTGAGCTTGCATCCGGGAGATAGTAGGTTCGAATCCCACTATCGGCAGCCCTGAAGATGGTTTTTCGTGGTTTCCCATTTTCACACCAGGCAAATGCTGGGGCTGTACCTTAATTAAGGCCACGGCCGCTTCCTTCCAACTCCTAGGCCTTTCCTATCCCATCGTCGCCATAAGACCTATCTGTGTCGGTGCGACGTAAAGCCCCTAGCAAAAAAAAAAGATAACTGACTTTGATAGGGTGGTTTTTTCTTTGTCCGTTCAATTCTGCGCGCAGATAGCCGTTAATTCTGGTATACATTGAGTGATACCTAGGACTATGAATCTCATCAGCAGTGGAAGTCTAGTTTCTACCTTTTTTATCTCCCTGATAGGGAATCGAAACCACGTCTTTGGGTAATCTGAGGATACCTTTACCACCACTGGTCGGTGGTTTTCCAGGAGTGGGTTCGCAACAATGAAAGGGACATTTAAACTAAAATGTATTAAAGAACATAGGATTTCCGTAGCAGTGACCTCAAATAACGTAATTCAGTAACTGTTAATTTCATAACTACAAAATGACCACTCCCGTTCATTTCCCGTGGTACAAAACTGCGTGTATGGAGTCGCGTGATCGACGAGGTCATAAACCAAATCAATTACCAAGTTGACGTTTACTAGCTACCGTGCCTGTAATACCTCAATACAGCCGAGAGTAATTATTCCCTCCCGTGGAATCTCCTATTATAACGAAACTGCTCTTTCTCTTTTTCCTGGAGCCGGGCTGAGTGGCTCAGATGGTTAAGGTGCTGGCCTTCTAACCCCAACTTGGCAGGTTCGATCCTGGCTCAGTCCGGTGGTATTTGAAGGTGCTCAAATACGACAGCCCCGTGTCGGTAGATTTACTGGCACGTAAAAGAACTCCTCCGGGATTAAATTCGGGCACCTCGGCGTCCCCGAAGACCGTAAAAGTAGTTAGTGGGACATAAAACAAATAACATTATTATTATTATTATTATTATTATTATTATTATTATTATTATTACTTTTTCCTGGACGTATTCCTGATTACTTGGGGTCATACCAGGCCAAATGCTTTTATTCATACAAACCCTTTGTTTCAGGAGGTATCTACCATTGGCTGTGGGCCGATTACCTAGGTGTTTGGCCCCGGCTTTTTACATAGTTTTTATTACGCACATTCAAAAAGCTCCACGTGACACAATTCCAAGGTAAATGTACTTGACGGATATAAAAATGTATACTGATACTTATTCTGTAATTTTGTTACAATATAACAGTCACTATTAAACCTTATGTGTACAATTTTTTCTCAAAAGAAGGAACACCGCCCAATTTCAGCGTGCAAAACTCACTGCCAGGCACACTGGGTATAAAAATCTGACAGTAAGTTTTCATACTTACATACAGCACAGAATGTAAAGAAATTCTCAGCAGGTTATGTGGAAAACTCTGTCACAAGGAGAAACATGTACACAGCAAGAAGTACTACGAGTAAAGTGATAAGCTGAGAAAATAGCACTGGTATGGGTGCACGTTGTAAATAAACTTTCATGGTTCTTAATTTTTTTTTTTTTTTTTTTTTGCTAGTTGCTTTACGTCGCACCGACACAGATAAGTCTTATAGCGACGATGGGACAAGGAAGGGCTAGGAGTGGGAAGGAAGCGGCCGTGGCCTTACTTAAGGTACAGCCCAAGCATTTGCCTGGTGTGAAAATGGGAAACCACGGAAAACCATCTTCATGGCTGCCGACAGTGGGGTTCGAACCTACTATCTCCCGAATACTGGGTTCTTCATTAATCTGAAAGGCATATGATGGATTCAGCATTTATATACATTGACAAACGCAATTTTAAAATATATTTTTTATTTGAAATGCTAAAAATCTTAATTTTTTAAAAAAATTAAGAAATCTCCGCGACGAATATTACAAATTAACATCACGCTTAGATACCTTTCTGAGCGGTATATTTGAGCAGCATGCTCCTACTAACTACTCTTTTACGGTTTTCGGTGACGCCGTGGCGCCGAAATTTTGTCTCGCTGGAGTTCTTTTACGTGTCAGTAAATCTACCGACACGAGGCTGACGTATTTGAGCACCTTCAAATACCACCGGACTGAGCCAGGATCGAATCTGCCAAGTTGGTGTCAGAAGGCCGCCACCTCAAACGTCGGTGTAATTGCAATCAAAAAGAGAACATTCGGCAAGGAGAACAACAACTGTAGTAGGAACCATTCCCTCTCCGGTTACTGACTGCTGGCCCGGTCTGTACCGCATTTCCATATGTGTTTATTGAATGATTAATTAATCATTGAAATGATTACTGTAATTTGATCCGCTGCGAGGCGGACAGCAGAATAGGGGAGGTTCGCACGTAACATTGTAGTGGGGTGAGGTGAGGTAGGGAACCATTCAATTTACCCCATCAGTACTGGGCACGGCCCTCATAACACGCATTGCCGTTGTCGTCAAGCGTGCATGGTCCGGCCAACTCTACCGTGATTCCCAATTACGAGGTAATGACTTTAATAATGATCTATTTGGACTCTTTCTACTACCCATATGTCCGAGTTAAAAATCAGTGTGTTTGATCAATGACAGTGGATTTTAAAAGGTTTTTTAAAAACCTTATATGCGTGAAGGGTGCCACATGATTAAAAACGGAATATTTTTCTCAATAGACTCTTCGATTTTGCACAACCTAGATTGATTCCTATTTCTCAAATATTTACAAGTTGATAATAATAATAATAATAATAATAATAATAATAATAATAATAATAATAATAATAATAATAATAATAATAATATCGTCATCTGCCACTTCTCCCGCATCTTGGTTGGGTTACGAGAGCGAATTGTGCCTCACATTTGGACTTCCCCTATTTTACGGTAGGACGCCCTTCCTGACGCAACCCTGTGAAGAGGCATATACAGTATTCACTATTGTTTATTTCGGCGGTGGTTCGTAACGTGATGTGTTGTGGGTGTACTTGCAGAGGAGTGTGTTCGGACGAACATAAACACTCCATCCACAAAGAATTACCACACCCGGTTAAAATCCCAAACCCGCCGTAGAACTCAGGACCCTCAGAATCGAAGACCTTGTCGCAGACCATTTAACCAAAGAGACGGACAATAAAGTAACTAAAAATAAGACAAATGGGGAAAATCTAGAGCACATTGTAAGTGGTCTCTTTATTCTGGCGTGTACAGTACATCATCAATATGACAACGTTGTAAACATTATGACATCAGCGCATGTGTTCGGACGTATGTCTAATCACCGAGCATACACCTTGATACAGAAACCATCTGCAATCAGTTCACTATAATCACAAGTAGAAGGTGTATTGGAAGAGGAAAATACAAACTGATTCAGTGTGAGTCTCAGTCGAATTATCGTTTATTCCCTCTATCGGGTCTGGATGAGTGGATGATGTAATAGCCACCTGACTCATATTCTATAGCTCGCCCAGTGATGTCATGGATGTTGACATCTAATTTGAGATAAGGCATTTTCTCAGCATTTTCCTGGAGTTAATAAATGAAAAAATCGGCCCGATTCAGGATAATTTCTGTCAACGGTACAATTCGAACTTAGAACCTGTGAATGTAGTATTGGGAATAATTGTAGTTTTAATGGGTAGGAAAATGAATTTTCAGCTCCAATAAACGAGAAAGAAGGAAAATTAAGTTCCAACGCAGAATGGCGGTATCGGGTAAACAAACAAACAGACAAACAAACAAAGACAATCAATTCTTAAGGCTTATATCATCGTGTGCAAAATAATAAGCGTTAAGCGAGGGTCAGTTGAGAGGAAATTCAAAGGAGAACGCCGGTACATCTTCTCAATCCCCGAGGTCACCACATACATCTCATAATATGCCAGAACTTTGCTAGAGTATTCTCATAACCTTATCCATCCCATTACACACTTCTACAAAAAAACAGAGGCCTATTTCTGGAGGAAATATGTGTGGTTCTTATAGACATTTTAACGCTGAATTCAAATCTGTTTCTAGTTTTCATGCATCAGGGATAGTTTAAGAGTATTTTAATCCGATTTTTAAATTCTTTTAATATTTTCATATTATATTTACAGCTTTAAATTAGTTATAGTTATACTGACGGAAATTCAATTAAGGGGGCCTATAAACGTGAGGAGAGTAACAGAAGGTGATAGTTTAAGAATGTTCATAAATGTATATTAATAATGGAAAATATGGACAGAAAATGTTCACTATAAAGTTTCGTGTCTTATTTCTTCCTTTTGCATTGAGCATCCTTCTCGTCCTGAATTACAGTATACTCTAGCAATATTCGGTTAACATTGTGGGCATTCATTTTCCTTCATACCGTTTTTCCATGGTAGCTATGTCTTTATCAAATATTTCTTCATACTCATCTGATACATCACTACAACTCTCTGGAATGAAGTCCATGAAACGTGCTTTCAAGGACGTATTTCATCCGAAATCTTTATAAACTTCCAAGGAAGTCTTATGTTACTTTCTTGAAACATACCCAGGCTCGCTTTCCTTTGTTATATATACAGACACATCGAATAGAAATACAAGAAGGGGATATTCACAGAAATACTCACTTGGTATACCTGAAGAAACCAAGTAAATAAATTTTAAATTTGTAGAAATCGTTGCATTCTCACTATGATTTTGAGTTTAACATGGCAACTATCTGAAAAATGACATCAATTTCTGAACAAGAATCAGAAAAAGTAAAGTTAATTTTGCCAACAATTTATTTTTATTTTTATAAAAGTACCATATTTGCCGCAAACAATGGTATCAGATATGATATATATGTTCAGATTAAAACATATCGCTGATAGCGCAATTCTGATTCCAGATTTGAATTTAGCAATGCAAATTCCCTTACAATAACATATTTTCATTCCAGAAATAGAACCTTTGTCGAACAGTGTTATTAGAGTACTTGCTGAAACATAATTTTCTCCAGTTCTAAGGCACTTTCGTTTCTCAGATTTATGACAGATAAGTCCTTTTCCTGTATTGCAGATCTTGGATCGCAGTTATCTCATTGCATCTTGTATTCACTCTAAAATGAAAGGATGTTTCCTATAATGAGGAGGAATACCCCCAACCCCTCCTCTAGCCATTCAGCAGCTATGTTAATAGCTGCAGTCGCAATTACTCGAGGCATGTGGGCACGGAATTTTCTGTGCATTACACTGGGATCTAGACATGATGGACGCAAGCGCTGTGCTGTCCATTGGCTTAATGGTAATGGCCGTCGTAATGGGCCCGCTGAGGCCTGTTGGTACAGGATTGTATTGTGCAGTGGGATGCCTAGACAATCTGACACCAATATTACTACCTAAATCCCTAGTTTTACCGATCAAATCCCCACTACCAACTGGTTTAAGACGGAGAAATCTGCTACTAATTCTATCACCATACTGACAGGTGTGCGCATTTCAATCACTGATGTGTTCGGTCATTCGTCCTGATACTAAAATAACTGTCTACTTTATCGAATGGCACGTCATGGATTGTGGATACAAATTCATATCACTATCATGTCTACAAAAATAGTATGCATTCTCAATTTCAGGGGTGATTGATAAATCCATCTTCCACGCATAATTGATAAAGGACAACAGATTATGTCATCATAAGAGGATCTAGTTCAACTTCGAATCGTTATTAATACTGAGACAAGCATAACTGTTTGATTTTCGTCACACCAACACAGGTGAGTTTTATGGTAACCAGTGTTGCCAACTTAGCGGATTTTCCGCTAAATTTGGCTGAATTAGAAGACTGTCGGCGGAGAAATATACCATTTAGCGGACAGCGGATTTTTTGGCGGAATTCTAGATTTATTATAGCGGAATTTAGCGTTTTATCTGTTTTATGTTTTTAAAAAAGTTGTACTCCAGTCTGTCTCCGAGCTATTTCCTATTTCTTGTCAGGAGCTAGCAGTCACATGAGGAAAACATGTTATATGGATTTGTTGTTATGAGATCATGGTATTGTAAATTTGTAATGCGTGGGGAAAGGGTACTTATCTCTTAGTTGACGAATGACGACAGATAATGGAACTGTGAGAGAGTAGCATTTATATTTATGCTATTAACACCTATAAATGGATATGTTTACTACAAAACACTCAGAAGTCCAAGGAGAAAGCGGGTCTCAAGGAGGCTCCCATCTAACGGAAAAATTTGCAACTTCTTCTAGTAGTTACTGTCGATAAAGAAGACCTATTGCTAGGTCGACTGCGATAAGACCATACATGATGATGTATCATCAACTACAATTTCTAGGGTTAAATGGATCAGTATTATTTCTCAGTACTAGCAGTTTAAGCTGTTGCTAAATATTCAGCGTAGTGGTCTTCAGTTCTGAGGTTCCCGGGTCCAGTTCCTAACTCTCATCCCTGACCAAGCAGAAGCCCGTGTCGATTCGAGCTCTCTTTAGCGGCCCGGCTTCTCACAAGGTTTATGTTTAGCGGGTTGCTTCGCTGTAGGCGTTATTCTTGTACTAAACCTACCGTGGCCATAAAGCAAAGAAAGTGAAACAGACAATCTAAAAATCATTTGCTTTTATAGACCTGTTTCTGTTTGTTTCTTGTAAGCTTACATCGATTAATTACGAATTAAATAATTAATAGATTAATTAAATTACTGTGTTGATGGGGTGAAAGTTCCTTATGGGGATCACTGTAAGTACCTAGGTGTAATCACATAAACGGTATTGTAAATAAAAGTTACAGATCTCTGTGCATGGTTATGAGGATATTTAGGGGTTGTAGTAAGGATGAGAGAAGCATCCTTGGCCCAGGCGGCAGCCCGTCGGCTTCTCACCGCTGGATACCGTGGTTCAAATCTCAGTCACTCCATGTGACATTTGTGCTAGTTAAGGCGGAGGCAAGACAGGTTTTTCTCCGGGTACTCCGGTATTCCCTGTGATCTTTCATTCCAGCAACACTCTCCATTAACGTTTCATTTAATCTATCAGTCATTTATCATTGCCCCAGAGGAGTGAGTGAGGCTTTGGCAGCCGGCACATCTCCTATCCTCGCCGCTAGATTGGGGGCTTCATTCGTTCCATTCCTGACCCGGTCGAGTGACTGGAAACAGGTTGTGGATTTTCATTTCAGTAAGGATATGAAGGAGAGGGCATACACGTCTCTGGTAAGATCCCAACTAGCGTATGGTTCTAGTGTATGGAACCCTTACCAGGATTACTTGATTTGAGAACTGGAAAAAATCCACAGAAAAGCAGCTCGATTTATTCTGGGTGATTTCCCGCAAAAAGAGTAGCGTTACGAAAATGTTGCAAAGTTTGGGTTGGGAGGACTTGGAGGAAAGGAAAAGAGATGCTCGGCTATGTGGCATGTTCCGAGCTGTCAGTGGAGAAACGGCGTTGAATGACATTAGTAGACGAACAATTTTGAGTGATGTTTTTAGAAGTAGGAAAGATAACAGTATGAAGATAAAGTTGGAATTAAAGGGGGCAAATTGTGCCAAATATTCGTTTATAGGAAGATTTTGTTTTGCTAGTGACAGATGGGTCTTATGGCGACGATGGGATAGAAAAGGGCTAGGAGTTGGAAGGAAGTGGCCGTGGCCTAAAATAAGGTACAGCCCCAGCATTTGTCTGATGTGGAAAAGGGGGAACCTCGGAAAATCATCTTCAGGGCTGCCCCAGTGGGATTCAAACCCACTATCTCCCGGACGCAGGCTCACAGCTGCGCCCCCTAACCGCACGGCCACCTCACCCGGTTTTATAAGAATAGGAATTAGGGATTGGAATGAAATGAAATGGCATATGGCTTTTAGTGCCGGGAGTGTCCGAGGACAAGTTCGGCTCGCCAGATGCAGGTCTTTTTATTTGACTCCCGTAGGCAACCTGCGCGTCGTAATGAGGATGAAATGATGATGAAGACGACACGTACATCCAGCCCCCGTACCAGCGAAATTAACCAATTAAGGTTAAAATGCCCGACCCTGCCGGGAATCGAACCCGGGACCCCTGTGACCAAAGGCCAGCACGCTAACTATTTAACCATGGAGCCGTACAGGGATTGGAATAATTTACCAAGATCGGGGCCAGATCTACAGGAAATACCGACCCCAATAAATAAATAAATAAATAAATAAATAAATAAATAAATAAATAAATAAATAAATAAATAAATAAGTTAAATAAATAAATAAGTTAAATAAATAAATGTTAAATAAATAAATAAATAAATTTCCGAATTCTTTGCAATTATTTAAGAAAAGACTAGGTAAACAACAGATAGGGAATCTGCCACCTGGGCGACTACCCTAAATACAGATCAATAGTGATTGATTGTATCAACATGATCTTTTCCTTAATGGCATTTAAAAAATCTGGCAACCTTAGGCCCCACTGTCTCATGTAAGCTCGTTATCCTCGCTCCACTCGATGAAAACGAAATAATTACTTCTGTATTGCTGGTTGCCTAGTGAGCGAAGGAAGGCAAAGCAAAGCTCGAGCCTTGTCATGTCTAGTCTCCGGCTAAATTCCTGGCCGCCGAGCCTGGAATTTTAACCGCATACGATTAATTCCTCTTATCTAGAGACTAATCTTTTGTCTTAATATACGCAGCACAGTACACAATCAACAACCACACAGTCACAAAATAGTGAATACAACCCTCCACATATAGTTGGCGTCGGGAACGGTACCCGGCCATGGATTGGGGCCAGATCTACAGGAAATACCGACCCCAAGTAAGAGTTATTTATGCTAGTTGTTTTACGTCGCACCGACACAGATAGGTCTTACGGCGACGATGGGACAGGAAAGGGCTAGGAGTGGGAAGGAAGCGGCCGTGGCCTTAATTAAGGTTCAGCCCCAGCATTGGCCTGGTGTGAAAATGGGAAACCACGGAAAACCATTTTCAGGGCTGCCGACAGTGGGGTTCGAACCTACTATCTCCCGAATACTGGATACTGGCCGCACTTAAGCGACTGCAGCTATCGAGCTCGGTAAGTAAGAGTTAAAAGGCCATGAGGAATAATAATAAGAAGATCAATATAAGCTGCAGCTGCTAATGTTGTGGTCCTCCTGGATTGTGTTGAATTGTATGACACTTTCCGTTTCTACTGGCAAGCAATATTCTTAGCTCCACCCACAGTGGCAAAGATCTCGAAACTTTTGCAGGGAGGGATGACAAACTGCTGATACATCCTGTGGAGTACAGTGCTTGCGAATGCTGGATAAGTAAGTCTAATTTAATTATAAACTTGTAACGTACAGTCAATTAATCTCTGAATGCCTCATCAAGGTGACTGGGTTGAAAGTTTATACCAGTGGTGTGATCTGAGTAATGAAACGTCACCCTTCAGCAACACCCTCAAACAATAACCCTCTCACAATAGAGATTCACGAGGGGAAATTATTATACTCCACAATATTCCAGTGAAACCGGAAATTAGTTACCAGAAATATACGCGAACTATTATTTAGGTTGCAAGACTTATCTTGATTGTGTGGTACTCGATAACCATGCATGAAGAGCGCCATTTGCGGTTCGGTGGTCACAAGATAGCCGTACGATTGCGGTATATAAAAGATGTTTAGTGAAAAATTCGGTGCTTACCCAATAAAATTATCGTATTTACGCGAATAATACCCGCACATTTTTTTTAATTTGAGGCACGAAATTCGGTTGCGGGTTTTATTTGCTTCAATGCTGGCATTTCTTTTCAAAATCAGCCTTTCTAAATTTAAGGCGCGGTATTATTCGGTGGCGGGTATTATTCGCGTAAATACGGTGGCGGGGATTATCCGCGTAAATACTCGTATTTACGCGAATAATACTCGCACATTTCTTAAAAAATTTGAGGTACGAAATTGGGATGCGGTTTTTTGCGTCAATGTTGGCATTTTTAAAGCCTACCTAAAGTCAGGGTGCGGGGATTATTCGCGTAAATACGGTAATTAAAACTCGGCCATAGATCGCCGCGCCATTCACCAACAACATTAAGAAAATGTTAAGAGTCGACGCTGTTCACCTCATATTCCGTTTCTGCGGATATATTCACATAAGAGAATGCTTGATATCAATGGTATAAAATGTTGCTAATTAATTACCTACCACGCGAGTTGGCCGTGCGGTCACGGGCGCGCGGCTGTGAGCTTACATCCGGGAGATAGTGGGTTCGAATCCCACTGCACGCAGCCCTGAAGATGGTTTTCCGTGGTTCACACTAGCATTTATCTGGTGTTTAATTGGGAAACCACGGAAAACCATCTTCAGGTCTGCCGACAGTGGGATTCGAACCCTCTATCTCCCGAATGCAATTTGAAAGCAATGGGACGCAAACCACGCAGCCACTTGCTCGGTAGCACGTGAAGAGAACACCTTCCTTACTCAATAACATTTCTCACATCCACAACAATATTAAATTGCACCTCATAACCTGTAGCGAATAAATACACAAGGAGCTTCAAACTATTTGCTCCGTGAATCCAGACGAGGACTAGAACGAACGACTGATATACATGCCAAGCCACATCATACCAAACACCTTCCTAGGATGAGAACCTGCTCCAATTACTTGATTTCGACTTGGAGTTTGACCTACCAAAAGTTGCATTGTTTAATGAATGAGTAAACCATAAATGGGCATGCTATAAACTTAAACATTAGGAAATTCATTTCTTCGCATGTTTGTATGATAGAAAGCAATCCTTGACAGGCTATTCGGAGATAAATTTGTTCTTTATAATTCTGGATTGCAGTAATTGTAAGAATGAACACCGTAATTCATTAGTATATTTGACAAAATTATCACTCATGTAATATTTTGTAAGATGAACATCGATGTATCAGTTGTATATACACACGATTCATAATTATATTAGGAAATAAACTTGTCGAAAAGGAAAAGAATCGAATTTAATTATGCCGACATGTATTTCATGTAAGAAAGTTGCCATAGTAATTTCCACTCCTAAGTATTGTGTACAAAACTCCGCTTTATAGTGATAACAAAATAAATAAATAAGCAAACCAAACCGCATGGCACTACAGCCCTTGAAGGGGCTTGGCCTACCAGCCCGAAGGCCTGCAGATTACAAGGTGTCGTGTGGTCAGCATGACGAATCGTCTCGGCCGTTATTCTTGGCTTTCTAGACCAGGAAACAAAATAAATACATATTGCAATTTAGGAAATCAATAATATAAAATTATATTTCTTGCCAACATTTATTTTATACACCATGTTTTTCCTATTTACCATGTGTTTTTAAATATTCAAGATCATGCGTGAATGATATATTATTAATAAGAATGCACCTGAGTGTAGAATATTCCGTAAATGATATTGCAAATATTTCATGTATTTTGATTGAGTATACGCACAGCCAACCAGTTCACAGTAACTGGGAGGTAATTATTTGCTTTCTGTATCATCTAGCCTTCTCTGCTCGCGTTTATTGGTTACGTTACATCTTAAGAGCACACTGAGCTGGCATAACAAAGCCCCGCGCAGTAGTGTTGAAAGTCCCGTCAACACACTTAACAGGTGCTGAAACCTAACCGCTGTATTAAGAAATCAAGAATTAAGTCGGAGAGCGTGGAGAATTTACCCGTAGTATAAAATCCCTGAACCGTGACGTTCACAAATTGAAAACAATGAAACTGTAACATGGCCTTGATCAAACCCTTAGACAAGAATAAAAACAATACAGCGTTGGATACTCAATCGGAAGTACGTACAAAAGGCGATGAGTTATGGAAATGATGGTTTCACCGATGACAGACTGCCGTGAGTAGGTTGGTGGGTAAGACACGTGTCCAGGTGTGTGCGTGCGACGGTGCGTGAAAACAGCCACGCACTTGTTCAATTACCTCATGTCACTCGTAATATGTTGTGGGTTTAATTAAGGACCTCCCCTTTCCCTGGTCACGCGATGATTCTGGCCACATCACTCCTTTTGAAGTGGAGCATTGGCACAACTGTTTGTTCTGCTTCCTTGCCATCAAGTCATTGGGCACAACAGACACTGCAAACAGTCCGCTGAATATGTATTGAGCATTAGTAAAACTGCTTGTTCTACTTCCTTGACATCAAGACATTAGAGACAACGGACTCTGAAAATGGTCAGCTACCTAGCAAGTAACAGCACGGTTTGTAGCTATCAGCTTACATTCGATAGATAGTGGGTTCGAACCCCAGTACCTCGCCCAGGTGACCACACCTGCTATGCTGAACAGGGGCCTTGTGGTGGGGAGGGGTATGGAAAAATTAGAAAGAATAGGCAAGGAAGAAGGAAGCGGTCGTGACCTTAAGTTAGGTACCATACCGGCATTTGCTTGGAGGAGAAGTGGGGAAACCACAAAAAAACACTTCGAGGATGTCTGAGGTGGGAATGGAACACGCCGTCTCTACTCAGTTGACCTCCTGAGGCTGAGTGGACCCCGTTTCAGTCCTTGTACCGAGATTCGAACCCGAGCCTCCGGGCATGGCAGCTAATCACACTGACCACAACACCACAGAGACGGATGTGCTAAACGTTGTTTGATTAAACCCAGCGCTGTTAGTTGGCCTTTAATTATGTTTTAATGTAAGGTATCAGTCTCTAGTAGGCAGAAAGCCTTCACAGTCTGCTATCAAACCAGTAAAATATGATTAATGATAATCATCATCATCCTCCAGTTGCGTGACAACCCTGAAGTCTCTTTGCCTTCCAAGCAAGCACTGTTCAGTCCGCTAGCCTGCAGATTATGAGATGAGGTATGGTGAACGCGATGGATCCTTCCGGCCGTTTTTCTCGGTTTCATTGACCGGACCCGCTATCTCACTTTCAGACATCTCCACAGTTCTTCTCACGTAAGCTGAGTTTACCTCGGATCGGCCCACAGATACAGGTTAAAATCGTGATCTGGCCGGGAATGGAACCCACGGCCTCTTAATAAGAATTAGGCTCTGTACCTTAACCCGGGGGACCATGAAGAGGTGATAGTTGTACCAATCATCTTTTCGAGTACAGCTCCTATAGCTAAAACTCTGGTGAAACTACTGAAAGAAGTTGGTTGTCAACGCCAAAATCTGCAAGACCATGCAGGAGGAGGTGGACGTTACCGCGACTGGAATTGTTCAGAAAATTGATGGGTTCAAATTCTGCGTTAAAATGTAGTGTACCGAGCTCGATAGCTGCAGTCGCTTAAGTGCGGCCAGTATCCAGTGATCGGAAGATAGTGGGTTCGAGCCCCACTGTCGGCAGCCCTGAAGATGGTTTTCCGTGGTTTCCCATTTTCACACCAGGCAAATACCGTGGCTGTGCCTTAATTAAGGCCAAGGCCGCTTCCTACCACTTCTTAGGCCTTTCCTATCCCATCGTCGCCATAAAACATATCAGTGTCGGTGCGACGTAAAATAATAGCAAAGAGAAAACAAAAATGTAGTGTAAATTAAGGTTTATTGTGCTTCCATTTCCAAAACTATGCTTGAATATCATTACCACGAAAGTGTGCAAAATAAAATTTAATAATAATAATAAGAAGAAGGGTTTTACGTCCCACTAAGTCCAATTCTAATGTATTGTGGAGACGCCAAAGCGACATAATTTTGTCCAGCAGGAGTTCGTTAACATTCTGGTAAATCTTGCGTCACAAGGCCAGTGTATTTGACACCACCAAATAACATCGGAGTGAACTAGGATTGAACGCACCAACTTTCGTTCAGAAGGGCTGTACTCTTTTGCCTGATCTACTCTCAACTCGGCATAAAATTCGAAATAGGAAAGGTATATGGATATACTGCATATCTAAATAAAATGGTGCTTAATAACGTAAGGCATTACTTTGTAGCCAACAGATTGCGTTTCTATTTTAGGTGGCATCAGGTGTAATGTATATTTCCACCGACATGCTGCTGCGCTGCTACTACTACCACTGAGAGGTAACAAGAGACCATGAATAACATCTGTCACATATTTCAGGTCCATCTGTTGTTAGGAGAATTTCCTAACGCAGTGTAGTCCTGTAGCGTTTAATTCACGTTCCTTTGTTTATAGGTTCAACACGCCCAACCATCAACGTGAAAATCAGCAAGCATTAAACCACTGATCACAATAATGTTCAATCCTAGGCATTGATTCTCAGTCGAAGAATACACGCCGAGCTGAGTGGCTCGGACGTTAGAGCGCTTGTCTTCTGACCCCAGCTTGGCAGGTTCGATTCTGATTCAGCCCGGTGGTTATTTGAAGGTGCTCAAATACGTCAGCCTCGTGCAGTAGATTTACTGGCACGTAAAATAACTTCTGCAGGACAAAATTCTGGCACCTCTGCGTCTCCAGAAACCGTCAAAGTGGGGCTTAAAAGAATATTATTATTAATACTAAGAGTAAACGCATTTTTAAGTCTAAAAGTAAACCCAGTCTCAAAACCGAATGTGCACAATTTTTCTGTATTTGGCCACGGCACTACATCCCTAACGGGCCTTAGCTTTACAAGCAACCGCTGCTCATCCAGAAGGCCCGCAGATTAAGAAGTGACACGTCATGGTCAGTGCAATGAATCCTTTCTCGGCCGTTATTCCTGGATTTCTAGACCGGGGTTACCATCTCAGGATCAGATAGCACCTCATTTGTAATCACGTAGGCTGAGTGGACCTCAAACCAACCCTCAGCTCCAGGTAAAAATCCCTGACCTGACCGGGAATCGAATGCGGGGTCTCCGTGCAAAAGGCAGGCGCATTACCCCTAGACCGTAGTGCTGGCAATTCGTCTCTATTACAAGTTGTAAATCTCAATTTTAAATTCACTTACACTACGTCTGAAGTTCCCAAATATGTTAATTTTCTTTTAAAATCAATGTATTAATGTGAACTTAGATTAACTGTAATTGTAAAAAAAACGAGCGAGTTGGCCGTGTGGTTAAGATCGCGTAACAGTGATCTTGTATTTGGGCGCTGTTGGGTTCGAATCCCACCGTCAGCAGCCCTGAAGATGGTTTTCCGTGGTCTCTCATTTTCACACAAGGCGAATGATAGGGCTGTACCTTAATTAAGGCCACGGCCGCTATCAAATTAGGAGGAGGAGTTGTTTGCCGGCCATTTCACGGGTTATCAACTCTAGGTGTACTTTCTTCACTTCACCTCTGTTATTTTTAGGATCGCTATGGTCACTCTAGCCGGGGTAATAATACTTACTTGAGCTTAACCTCTCTTATTTTCTTCTCATTGCCTTAATTAATAAACCTAATTAAAAGCATACATAAACAGTCACCGCATTGATAAAATTTATCAAAGAGAATTTCTGGGTACTGTACGTACAATAGGCTGTTCACGGAGATGCTCAAGTCCCTAATGGATTACTGAATGTGTGCCTATACTGTTTTGCTGTTTTCGAAGACGCTAAGATGTCGGAATTTTGGCCCGCGGGATTTATTTTTCCTACCCGTAAATTTACCGACATAAGGCTGACGTGTCTGAGCATTTTCGATTAAACCGGACTGGGGCCAATGAACTAGATACTAGGCCCCTTTAAACAACGAGAATTATCGTCATCATCATTTAACATCAGACTGAGCCTTGGTCGAAACCCCAGATGAGAAGTCCGGCGCGCTATTGTCCGAGCTTCTGAACTCTTCTTTATGGATATATTAACTATTTAAGTCTCTGCTCTTATACTTCCTAATTCCATTGTAAATAAGGTGATGCAATCGTGATTTAAATAGTAATTAGGAAGGCAGCGTCATCGCAATACGTTGTTCATCCTAAATAATCTTGTGTCATATTAGTAAAGAAAAACAAGCATGTTTGACGCTTTACACGTCTTAAAATGTTCTCATCGTAAGCCCAAATAACCTTCAATTTTACAAAGTAATGTGATTCTTTGTTTTCAAATTCTAACATACATTTATTGCAACAGCCCTGTTAATAATAATAATAATAATAATAATAATAATAATAATCGTATGGCCTCAGCTACCATGTGCAGACATTTCAATTTGACGCCATCTGGCTGTCTGCTCGTCCATTTCGACGTTCCGTTTTACTCTAGGCTCACTAGATGGCAGACCGAGTAAACCGGAACTCTCTTGTGCGTCTATGGCTGAGATTTAATGAATTTTGTCGGGTAAACACCAAATGTGTCACCAGAGATCTTTTACATTTCGACATCGTACGACATGGAGTGTCGAATGGACTTTTTCCCTCCCTTCAAAAATCCGACTACCTCTGCCGGGTTTGAACCCGCTATCTTCGGATCCGGAGGCCGACACTCTACCACTGATCCACAGAGGCAGCTCCTGTTAATGGTAATTCTCTTGAGCTGCCACGCACCACGTAACAGAGTAGAGACTATATTTCCACTGGAAGATAGCCGTATCAGTTCAGCAGCGTTGTTGATTAGATGTCCATCTCCTGTGTTTAAGCGTATAAGAACGAGACCCGATAGAGCTCGGTTGATAATCATAATAATAATGTTATTTGCTTTACGTCCCACTAACTACTTTTACGGTCTTCGTAGACGCCGAGCTGCCTTAATTTAGTCCCGCAGGAGTTCTTTTACGTGCCAGTAAATCTACCGACACGAGGCTGACGTATTTGAGCACCTTCAAATACCACCGAACTGAGCCAGGATCGAACCTGCCAAGTTGGGTTCAGAAGACCAGCGCCTCAACCGTCTGAGCCACTCAGCCCGGCAGGGTTCGGTTGAATGTCGCAAATCGTCCCTGAATATGGCTTCCTTAACGAGCATCATGTCTTCCAATCAAGCACACTTAGATGACAAGTAGCACCGTTGGAATTTGATTCCGAAGCTTTGAGCGGCTGATAAACTACCAAACAACTGGTTATTATTATTATTATTATTATTATTATTATTATTATTATTATTATTATTATTAAAGTAGTATAGAGCTGTAGCGTTTCTGGTAATTATGTTTTATTCGCAAACTTTCTTTTTTCGACACCTAGAATCATTCCAGGATTGTAAAAAGAGATCCTTTTCAAAACCTAATCCACACTATAAAGGCGGTAATGCTACTTTTGTTCCATTCTATTTACAAGGAGATGGGAGAGAGGGATTCATCGAACTGCTATGAGCGATATGCACCGATGAATCACTTGTGCTAGGCCTAATGCTGGAGGAAGCTTCTTGAAAATTGTGATTCACCATGCCTTTTGAAGTAGCCGCATTTGAAGAGTCTAGATCTCCCCTTCTGTATGTGACAGCATGGTATAGTTTTCAAGATATTATATAATGATATCATTAGTTCTATGAGTGTGAATTACAAGATGGAACTCATTAAGACGTGGGAGGAAGAAAATTTGTTACAAACAGAGCCTACTGTGTAATTAGCTAATTACATTCAGCATACACAGAGGGGAGGATGACACGTAACTATTGACGACGACGTCGACGACGACGACGACGATGATGATGATGATGATAATGATGATGATGATAATGATGATTATGATGGTGATATTACTTGCGCCCTCTTAATTACTAGTCTTAAATTAGGATCAGCCTTGGAGTCTAGTAGATGCATTAATAGAGAAGATTGAAGAGGCCACATTTATCTACGAGTATCTAATATTACTAGCGTGGATTGAAGCATGACGTGGCTTAAAATTAAAGATAGTACGATCATCTTAGTCGGCTTGAGCAGCTCAGAGGGTAGAGCATCGTCTTTTTTTATCCATTTTCACAAGTTGTTTTACGTCGCACTGACACAGATAGGTCTTGTGGCTACGATGACACAGGAAAGGATTAAAAGTGAGAAGGAAGTGGTCGTGGCCTAATTAAGGTACAGTCCCAGCATTTGTCTGGTGTGAAATTAGGAAACCACGGAAAACCATCTTCTGGATTACCGACATTGGGATTCGAACTCACTATCTCCCGAATACTGGATACTGGCCGGACGTAAGTGACTGCAACTATCGAGCTCGGTGAGCATCGTCTTTCTGAGCTCATGTTTGGCCACCTTGACGTCAGCTATTCTCCGGACCACCTTTTGAGCAGGCTAAAGCGGAAGTGACGTCATTGGCTCGTCACACTCGCCGTGGTTGCCAAATGAGCCGGCGCGCGATACAAAGTTGTACTCCACCACTATAATACAGCACAGCTCACGGATTGAACCTCGAATGAATTTAAAATAATACATTAACGTATGCGTGTTAGAATCCCATACAGTTTTTTAAGGGCTTACATCTTCAAACAATTAATTTACTGAATTACATTTTAAATGTGAAAATACAGTCTGTTTTCCAGTCAATGACCGGGTCAGGGATGGAATAAATGAAGCTCCATCTTGCGGCGAGGACAGGACTTGAGCCGGCTGCCGAAGCCTGTTTCACTCCTCTGGGGCAATGATTAATGACTGACAGATGAAATTAAATGATACTGGAGAGTGGTGCTGGAATGAAAGATGACAGGGAAAACCGGAGTACCCGGAGAAAAACCTGTCCCGCCTCCGCTTTGTCCAGCACAAATCTCACATGGAGTGACCGGGATTTGAGCCACGGAACCCAGCGTTGAGAGGCCGACCCACTGCCACCTGAGCCACGGAGGCTTTCACAATTTTAATGTACTAACTACAATTTCACAGTACAATTTCAATAAATTAGTTATTACAAATATATTTTTATAAAAATATTCTTCTTCTTCTTCTTAATCTGTTTACCCTCCAAGGTTGGCTTTTCCCTCGGACTCAGCGAGGGATCTCACCTCTACCGCCTCAAGGGCAGTGTTCTGGAGTTTCAGGCTTTGGGTCGGGGGATACAACTGGGGAGAATGACCAGTACCACGCCCAGGCGGCCTCTCCTGCTATGCTGAACAGGGGCCTTGTGGAGAGATGGGAAGATTGGATGGGACAGACAAGGAAGAGGGAAGGAAGCGGCCGTGGCCTTAAGTGAGGTACCATCCTGGCATTTGCCTGGAGGAGAAGTGGGAAACCACGGAAAACCACTTCGAGGATGGCTGAGATGGGAATCGAATCCACCTCTACTCAGTTGACCTCCCGAGGCTGATTGGACCCCGTTCCAGCCCTCGTAAAATTTTTCAAATTTCGTGGCAGCTAATCACGCTAACCACTACACCACAGAGGCGGACTATAAAAATAGTATTATTATTATTATTATTATTATTATTATTATCAATATACAGTATAAATATTATATATATATTATTTATTATTAACTATTATTATCTTAATATATGGCCTGATTTCTGATTGAAATGAGTTGCTACTCACGAGCGATTTATGAAAAAGGGAGAGAAGTGAGGATTATATATGGGCCTACTCATATTGGAATTAACTTGGAACTGACAGATGAAATTGGGGATCCAGGCAGAAACCTGTCCCACCTCCGCTTTGTCCAGTACAATTTCAATAAATTATTTATTACAAATATATTTTTATAAAAATGATTACATATTATTATTATTATTATCACGCAGGAGGTTTCAGCGTCAGCTTGCCTTGTGCCGCAGTAATTAATCTGTGTCACTATCGAGTGGCTGCAAACTCAAGTCAGAATCAGAACCGGGGTCAGCACACGAGGTAAACTAATCCCGCAGTCAATACTATTCGCTCGGAAATGCTTATAAACAGACAAAACCATATTTCTCTCGCCGGAAGTAAAAATCTTGCGTTTCTTCTTCAACTGATAACAGTCTGGTGAATTTTTGTTCGGATCCATTGCACAATAATATCCAATAACGAGTAAGAAGAAACCTACAAACGTACAAGAGACTACAAGAATTATGAATTAGCACACAATACGCACATACACTGTTTTTGTAAAAGCGAAGCACACTGATAAAATTCTCTCAATGCTTTTTTAAACAGACTGTGATTGAAACTGCGCTCACGTGTTCAGGACATCCACTGAGTGAGTAAGTATGGCAGCTCCGCATTGACTGCACCATTGCCAAAACTCGCTCTGAGTAGCGCACCCCGCTTGCCCCCTCATCTATCGTGTGACAACACCGAGGGCGCTGCCCCTGTCGCCCGCGCCATCCCCTGGTCTATACACTCACATCCGCTTTAGTCTGCTCAAAAGGTGGTCCGGAGAATAGTAGGGTGGTATTCGAAAGTGCTCAAATACGCCAGCCTCCTGACGGTAGATTTACCAGCACGTAAAAGAAATATCGCGGAACAAAATTCCAGTACCTCTGCGTCTCAGATATCTATAGACTAAAAGACGTTAGTGTGATATAAAGCCAATAACAGCCCCCTCTGTGGATCAGTGCTAGAGTGAAAGAAAGCCTCGGAATCCAAAGATCATGAACTCAAACCTGAGCGGAGTGCTTGGAATTTTGAAGTGTGGAAAAAGGTCCATTCCAAGAGAGCTCTGACGACACATTTGATGTTTCTTCTTCTCCTTAATCCCTTTACCCTCCAGAGTTGACTTTTTCCTCGGACTCAGTGAGATATCCCAACTTTACCGCATCAAGGACAGTGTCCTGGAGCGTGAGACTTTGGGTCGGGGGATACAACTGGAGAAGATGACCAGTGCCTCACCCAGGCGGCCTCACCTGCCATGCTGAACAGGGGCCTTGGTGGGGGACGGGAAGATTGGAAGGGATAGACAAGGAAGAGGGAAGCAAACGGCCGTGGCCTTAAGTTAGGTACTATCCCAGCATTTGCCTGGAGGAGAAGTAGGACACCACGGAAAACCACTTCTAGGATGGATGAGGTGGGAATCGAACCCACCTCTACTCAGTTGACCTGCCGAGGCTGAGTGGACCCCGTTTCAGCCCTCGTACCACTTTTCAAATTTCGTGGCAGAGCCGGGAATCGACCCCCCCCCCACCGGGGGTGGCAGCTAATCACACTAACCACTACACCACAGAGGCGGACACATTTTATGTTTACCCAAAAAATAACTTTATTTTGTAATATTTATTTATTTATTTATTTATTTATTTATTTATTTATTTATTTATTTATTTATTTATTTATTTATTTATTTATTTATTTATTTATTTATTTATGTTAATACGGCCAAATGTGGAATACATTTACACAAGCTACCTGCCTCACTTTCGTAGTCTTACACTTCTTGTTTACAATACAACCAAAGGTTTTTTCAATCTCACGTTCCTATTCAATCGTTCTTCCGTCAAGATGCTCTGCAGTTTTGCAGGTCCTTTCTCTAGATCATCCCTCAACCCCACAACTTTCTTCGTGGATAGTTTATGTAGGGGTCGGGCTCTGAACTGAGTACGGGCTGGATATAACTCTGCAAAAATCACTGAGATGGGGGGGGGGGGGGGCTGAAACCCGACACGGCGCGTCCCAATGGCAGTTATGGGAGGAACTGTAGATATGCGGGGCAGGTGTTAATAAGACCTGGCCAAATAAGCAACATCGGATCACCTGAGTAAAATGGAAACTAGTCAAAAGGGCGCTAAGGCGGAAGAGGAGTTTGCGGCTTGGAGTGCGGAAGAATCAACTCTAGGTCTTATCAGCTTGGGTTTATTCTTGGACAGGGCATTGCCCTTTCCTCTAAGTACTACTGCACACAACCACCATGATGGATGCAAAACGTTCGCAAATGACTACCCGAGCCGTTAAAATTCAGGGCCAAGATATTGGTCTGTCTTCATCTTGGTCTAGGATTCTGGGAGCCCTAATCCATCATGTTGGATCAGTCGGAGGATCCATCACCCCGGAAACTGAGAACGTGAAAGAAGTATTTCTGTGCTACCTTTGACGTAAACACACTCCTTAAAATTGGCAAACAAATGGAACAAATGGAAGAATGGACATAAATTAAGATCATAGCAGTGCAAGAACCTAGGTTTCCATCAGATGAAATATACACCATGAAGAACTATAGGATATTATTATTATTATTAGTAGTAGTAGTAGTAGTAGTATTTTCTCGTTTAGAGCCATTAGAGACGACGTCAAGTAACTAGGCCTATCAGGCATTTCTGGAAGCCTTTTCTGCAGCCCAAAAGCGTTGCATTCTTTCGATAGCCGCCTGTCTTACCTCTTCTGTCCAGCCGATGTCCATCTTTTGCTCATCGTGGAAGCTCTTAAAATGTTTGTAAACTGTATTTTGATCGGGAGATGCCCTCCAGATTCAGCCCCATGCTCTTGAGGTCCTTTCTTACTTCCTTGAACCATTTATCCGAGATGTTAAGTCTGTTGTCCAATACATTAAAAATCTGCTCCGTTAGTCGGGTTGCATTCATCGTGAACAGATGTCCGTAGAATTTGTCATCGTTACCTTATTGATTCCATCAGACTTTCATTATCCCTGTATAGCTCTTCTCTTCCTCGGAGTCTATGCTGTTCATCTGTTATCGTATGACCCATTATTTTGCGAAACATCATGTGTTCATACATCTCTGCTTCTTTCAGTCTAGTTTTTCCTGTCACTCTGAGGCATTCACATGCGTAGAGTCACTCGGATTATTATTATTATTATTATTATTATTATTATTATTATTATTATTATTATTATTATTATTATTATTATTTACAGCCTTCTTCCCAGTTATCTAGGACAGGCACTTATGTTGTTGTTTTTTGCTTAATTGTATGGCCAGAAGCCCTAACTGACGCCTATGTGAGTTGAAATATTCACTATTGCAAGTTACTCTTATGGTTAGTAGTGTGATGTGTGTAAATGAAGATGTGTGTTTAAAAAATCAAGAACATCCAGTCCTCGAGCTAGAGAATTTAACCAAACGTAATTAGAATTTCCAACCCTGCCGAGACTCAAACCCGGAGCTCTTTTAGTCGAAGGTCACTGTTTTGACCATTCAGTAAAATAGCTCGATTTTTATTATTATTATTATTAGCGCCATGACCGGAAAGGCGCAGCAGGGCCGCCACGAGGCAGGGGTTGCTCCGCGGCATGTAGCGCCGCAGGAAGTGCAGGGCCGTGTACCCTAATGGAGTGACGACACTTCCTGCTTGCTGCCGCGGGCACCCACCCACACACACAAACACACAGTGTATCCAGGATATCATCATCATGCACTCACACGCACGCCTTCCTTCCTCACCTCACTGACACTCTTACCTTACCGTGAGAAGTGGCGTTCAGTTCTCACACACTTTTTTTTTTTTTTGTAATATTCCTTCATCTCAGCTCAGTGCTTTCCATTTGATTGTTTATATTGCATGGTCTGGAATGGAAGCTAGTTTCCAAATCCAGAGTCAAATAAAATTTAAATTTCAGTTTTGTTCTTGTTTAACCCTCTACTGCCCAAATTATTTTGTTGTGTTTTAAAAAAATTTATCTGCCATATACTAAGTAAATATGTCGTAAACTACACATAAATGCAGTTTTTATTGAATTTTCATTTTTGATTTTCAAAAATTAGGTTTGTGACTTCCAGGTCACACTGGGCAGTAATGTTCTGATATGTGAAAATTGACTAATTTATAAAATAACAGTCTCATAAAATATTCAAGATGCTTACCTTTGGTTTCTATATTTTTTATGCATATAATTTGTTAGTAATAACACAAAACATAATTGTAAAACTAGCTATCCGCCATGTGCCTGGGAAATGCTCCCAACCATACATTTGGCGCTTCCTGGTGGCTTATGCATATAACTATTAAACTACAAACAGTTGAAAATCACACAGCCATACTGTAACTTGAAAGTTACACTGGGAAGTAGTGGCTCAATTGCATTCTAACAGTAGAAAATGTGTACAGAATGATGTGTGACTTCAAAGTCACATTGGGCAGTAGAGGGTTAACGTAGACTTCCGTTCGTCGATAACGGGTACAAGAAAAGAACAGTTTTATTACGCTGTTAGTGATTGGGTAGAACGCATGCATCGCCGAGATTATTTAACTTATGATTTTGTTTAACGTCTCGATTGACAGATAAAAGAGGCTACCCGTTGCAAAAAAAAAAATGAAAATCTGAAACATAATTTTCAAGAACTAGCGCTTCAAAGTAAGACAAAATTTGTGCTAAATATGTGACGTCACACGCATACTCTGTTATAAGATGGCGCTGTGTTGTCTTGCGCGCTCAGTTCGAGGTTTTCTGTCGTTGTGGATACATCTTGGTCAGTTGTATATAAAAACAAATTTATTGATGGAAAAGAAAGATTTGATTAGGATTTGGCAAAAACGTGCAAGAAAAGAGTTGAAACTAGAAAAGGAAATGATGAAGGAATAAAATAAATGAAGCAAGAAAAGCATAATAGGCTTTATTACGAGAAATTAAAACCGCGAAAACAATTTACAATAAGTAACTCTTAAAATATGTCTCTTATTTCTCACATCACACCAATGAACATAAATAACTTACCATATTTACGTGAATAATCCCCGCAGCCTAACTTTAGGAAGGCTGATTTTGAAAAAATGCCAACATTTTTAATATGCGGGTATTATTCGCGTAAATACGGTATTTCATACAACGTAGACTGAAGATGACGTGGATTTCTGCCTTCTTTCTTTAATTATTTTCTGCCTTCAATTCAAACTCGGGTATAACCGCAGTGATAGAAAATGACAGGGAGAAATTCAGCCAACCTGCACGGCCTTTGACGTAATCAAAACGTTGCTGTGTCTGGATAGCATACGCTAATCGCCTGCCTGCCCAACCGCTTACAATGTTGTGTGCCCGCGGGGCGGAATGTCCAGCGTGAGCATGGATGGTGTACCGGCAGGGACACTGCATTCTGTTAAAATAAGACCTCAAAATGCCCTCTGTGTGGCTAAATGTTCTTCCGAATATGCCACCTCATTGATTGTCGGACCCCTTTCAAACACTCCAGGCATTGCACGAATTCGACTGCGACCTTGTTGCACACGCTGATGAAAGTACTGCAATGTCCGTAACGGTCTGCCTCACTCTAAACTTAAATATGAACTATCACCCAATTCCAGTTAATATGTAAAACGGAGATATCTCGTAAATGATCGACCGTATGGTACACGTTCATATGCACTTTTCGTGTTATTATGGGATTTACTATCCACCCATAATTACTTTCCACATCCTTTTGAACACTTTGTACTAGAGAATAGTGCCGAGGAACACGCAATAATACTGAATAACAGTCAGTTGAGAATTCCAATGGTCGATACGCTTGCAAGTAGAACCACTATTACGCAGTCGTTATCACTAGTAGATAATGAGGGATGTAATGCTCACAATACTAATAATAATAATAATAATAATAATAATAATAATAATAACAATAATAATAATAACTAGAGGGCCTGTGCTGCTCAACGGCATTCGTTATAAATAGGTCAGATCACGTGTCTTGATATAAAATTGCTTCATGCGCTGCCCGGACGCTGTTCTGAACATTTACTTTTAGGACTTGTATTACCATTTAAATATGCGTGAAGTGTTTTTTTGTTGATTTCTTCATTGTGACGTTGACTGTTAATTTACGATTTTTTTTTTACAATTTAGTTTACATTGCGCCAACACAGATAAATCTTATGGTGTTGATGGGATAGGAAAGTGCTAGGAATTGGAAGGAAGTGGCCGTAGCCTTAATTAAGGTACGGCTCCAGAATTTGCCTGGTGTAAAAATAATGAACCATGGAAAACTGCCTTCAGAGCTACCGTGAGTGGGTTTCGAACCCACTATCTTCCAAACGCAAACTGACAGCTACGTGACTCAATCTGCGTTACCAATCGCACGGTATTTGTAGCTCTAGAGTTAATGTTTTATGTTTAAAGTTTTAGATCATTTTATTTCGCGTGGAATTTTGTCCTTGTGTCAACCCGGATTGTCTAGGAAGTAATTGATCCATTAAAATAAAAATAATATATTAACAATTACAAAAAATTGATTTTCAAAGGAACATGCTTAGGACGTCCAAACCCATCATGCGAAGATAGCAAGCGTAACTGTGAACTCCAAATTGTAACGACAAGGGAATGTGAAATATTGAAACTTGACAGCAAATGATTTTCGTTGGAAAATAACGTCTGTTTCGCTGTTATGTTGTAAACGTTCATAATTTTCAGATTTGCCGGTTTCAGGGTTATCTACTTAGGCCGAATATGTGTTTGTGATTTAAGGATTTTTTATGTGATAAATAATATCATTTCGTGGTTTTTAACTTTGTAAACGCAGTTAATGTTGAACATAATAGTTCTTGTTTACGGGAATTATGAACATTATTAGCGTAATTTTCTTTATTTAGAACTTAACGTCTATCGCTTTACACTTGTTTCACAGCAGACTGAAAATCTACGCCAAGGGAAATGACCCAAGACAACCGCCATGTTGGATTCTGCATTACGGTCTGATATATTGTAGTTACTCTTATATCTTATACCTCCCCAGCTGTTTGTACGTAGTCCTTGTTCCATAACCAGAGGAAGTGTATACTCTCTGGCTTGACAGGTAGTAATCTAACATGGCTGCAAGCAATCATATTACTAAGGATGAAAATTACATAATTAGTTTATCAGAATGCTAATGAAAGTGTTAGTCGCTTAGCAACCTGCTAAGTACAGAATGACCGAGCTCGATAGCTGCAGTCCCTTAAATGCGGCCAGTATCCAGTATTCGGGAGATAGTAGGTTCGAAACCCACTGTTGACAGCCCTGAAGATGGTTTTCCGTGGTTTCCCATTTTCACACCAGGCAAATGCTGGGGCTGTACCTTAATTAAGGCCACGGCCGCTTCCTTCCCACTCCTAGCCCTTCCCTGTCTCATCGTCTCCATAAGACCTATCTGTGTCGGTGCGACGTAAAGCAACTAGCAAAAAAAAAAAAAAAAAAAAAGTACAGAATGTATTGCGGGTTAGGGAAAGCCTTCGCCTGCAATTATTGGGGTGGTCATTTAGTGATTTTATTCTATGGTTACTCAAAGTTGGCTGAACTTAGAGACCTATCAATGTCTCATGATTCACCGGTGGATAATTCTGGAGAGAATAAAACAGAAATGAATCAAATCGGTCTAGATAATAATAATAATAATAATAATAATAATAATAATAATAATAATAATAATAATAATAATTTCGAGATCACAGTTTCCTTTCTTCCCACTTCACTCAAAAGGCAGATGCTCTCGAAGCGATTACTCTTCAAATTAAATCTTGAGAAAATACAGATTCTATGATTTCAAGGAAATTAAGACTAATTAATGACGCATGTAATAGCCTTGCCTGAAATAATTATTAAGTCCAAATTATAATTTATTTCTTCCAGTTTGTATTGCTCCGTTTCTTGGTGATGAACGGGAATAAAATCCGAGGTTGTGTAGCGAGCGGCTGCAGATGGGGATTGTTCCCACGCGGGCCGTGTCGCGCTAATGCGCCCTGAGGCCCCGTTCTAACCCTAGGGACACCGGTCACCCGAACAAACCTTGTACATTAATGATAAACCATAGTTCACACACTAATTAGCAGGATTTAATTGAATATGTCTTCTATGTATATTGCACAATTATATCAATAGGGCAAGTTTAACATTAAGTTATGAAAACTGAAGGAATTTGAAATAACAAATACTTTATTTTGTTGGAATAGATATTTCATAAAAATTTGCTCTATATAACTAAACGTCAAGAAAGTGGCTTGCTTCTCACAGAAAGCAGAATAATAATAGCATTGCATAAAAGTTCGATCAATCGTCAATGCATCTTTTACCGTTATATTGGTGGCTCGAATTCTTCTGGTCTCCTGAATGCAAGACACTGTAGCTATGTCACATTTCGTTAGGTGTTAGTGACCTCATGCTTCTTTAATTTTGACATATAGATTTCCAAGACCAAAATAGGTTCATTACTCTCAACATGTTGAATTATGTGATACTGGTATTTTCTCCGCCATTCCTACACTTGTTCGGAGGTCAGTTCTCAGACACACATTTCAGGTATCCTGAATAATGGAGTAACAAAGTATATTATCATATGTTAATAAGGCGTGGTCTGGGGTAAGCAGGCCTTTCAAAATAAATATTTTCACAAGTGCCCACATAAGTTTAGGAACAAGAAAGTCTTTTGCAAAATCATTTGCCTGCAGTGTGCTAATTTATGGTTGTGAGAGCTGGACAGCTGGAGAACAGGGAAGGGATTCGTTGGAAGAAACTGAAATGTATATTTGGAGGAAAGTGACGAGGACATGCTGGACAAAAAAAAAAAAGAAAAAAATTAATCCAGATGTTCGAAGAGCAACAGAGACTGATAAAGGCTATGCAAAGAAGGAAGTTAAAACTCGTATGTCATATCCTCAGACAGAGTGACTTTCTAATAAACGTCTGTGAAGGAGCATACTAGGAAGGAAAGGAAGAGGTATACCAAGGAAACATCATTCGAGGATGTGAGAATTTGAAGGAAAGTAAAGACTAGAAGGAACAGCAGGAGAGAAAGGAGAATGGTTGCAGCGACAAGGCTTAGCCTTTAGGGTATAATGATGATATATATATATATGTAATCTGTTGAATTCTAAGTGTAGCTAGGTACTGAATATGAGTACTGTAAAAAGGTGTAACATATAAGGTCAGTGATACTGCATTAGCACTTCTTGGCTCGGTGAGGAAAGTAACGGCAAACTGCCTCATTCCTCACCTTGCCTAGTATGCTTTACGATTGTATCCCTTCTTGGAATCCCCTATAAACGCAAAACCTCCTCTAGTGCTTTGAGTGCTTTGTATCCCATCTGTTTATCATACCAACACACGTAAGTTTCCAGAATCAACGAGGTGGAAATGGCCTACAGCAGAATTCTGAAGGTAGCAGCTCTCACCTAAACTGAGGTACCTTTTCCTAGTATGAAAATAAAAAGCAAATGGAAACCATGCTGAGGTTTGCCAAGGGTGAGGCCCGAAGCCACAATCTCCTGATGCAAAGTTACAAACATACAACCCCTCAGTGGTGATTCCTTTTGAGAATCCAATCCCCGTTCGGCCTGGTAAGCTACAAAGCAACACACACTTGATTGTAGAATCATCATGTTAAACAGAAATTACCGAGCAAGTTGGCCGTGCGGTTAGAGTCGCACAGTTGTTACCTTGCATTCGGGAGATAGTGGGTTCGAACACCCCTGTCGGCATCCCTGAAGATGGTTTTCCGTGGTTTCCCATTTTCACACCAGACAAATGCTGGTGTTATACCTTAATTAAGGCCACGGTCAAATCATTCCCTCTCCTATCCCTTTCCTATCCCATTGTCTCCATAAGACCTATCTGTGATGGTGCGACGTAAAGCAAATTATAAAATTGAAACTGAAATAAAAAGTCGATAGTGGGGCGTAAAACCAATAACAGTATTATTAGAAACGATAGAGACGGTCGGGACTCGAACAAAATTCCACTCACTTTCTGATAAAATCCGCTATCTGCTTGTGCCAGAAAACAGTGGCACATGCAGTCAGTTAAGTGACAAGAGCTAACGGCTGCTGGCCTTTCAGATGATGATATATTGGAGTGTCATGTGGTCATCATGACCAGTCCCAACTCTTACCTCTCGTATGTGATATCTCATCAGTTGATCTCACGAGACTGATTTAGGCCTAAACCCCGTTTCAGACTGTACTGTGCGTCCCGTAGAATTTCGAGTGTCAGACGGGAATGTATGGCTTGTTCGGCTTCGTAACCGCGTTTATAAAAATCAAAGCAAAGCGAAGTCATCTCCATACAGGCCATGAAGGCCCTGGGAGGGGTGGAAGGTAAAGGCTTCCACTATCCGTAACCACGGCATTTGTTGAGGTAGAGTGGTCAGCTATACGCCCGGCTGCCTTTAGCCCCAGCAATTAACCTGGTACTCATTTTCGATGTAGGATGAGTGAACCTCAGGGCTACATGCACCTCCGAAAGCGGAAATCTCGTATCTTCAATTTTTCGACTTCCAGGCAAGGAATCGAACCCATGTACTTCCGGGTGAAAGATGAATGAGATATTCTTTGAAATACGTTTCAATAATCTATATATATAAAAGCAAGTCGGGCTGGAGCGATGTATATATAAATATTTAAAAATGAAAAAAGACGTGAATTAATGAGGCACTTCCAGAAATCTCAGAAATTTGAAACTTGGTACGAGGAAAACTGATGACCCCAGGATCCCTAGAAAAATCGGAAATTCTCAAAATTCCCTGAAGGGGGCACGCTGGGGGGGCTCAAATTTTGGGCTCAGCAGAAGAACACAGTCGTATAGTATATCCAAAACGATAACCTATAGTTTTCGTGGGCTTAAAAATTTTCCGGAATTTCCTCATTTTTATTCCCTATCCCCCCAAATCAAGATGGCGGTACAACCTGCCAGACGAGGTAGACAATTGAAATTTGGTGAAATTATAGCTTTTGGTCCCTAACCGACGGGAAAATTCCAAGATGTTCAAATTTTTCACTTTTTACCCCCAAAGATATCGAAATATGGAGGCAATTTTAATGACTGTGCAGACATTCCTTTTGAGCTATTTTTTGGCTAAATGGTAAATCGTATCACAAAACGGATGGCACAATGTCCCTTCAATTCGGAGTGATCTACAACTTTGGTCCTGTGACATTTTGTCGTATCTCTCTCCCTTATACGTTAAAGTTGGCCGTTTTCTGGATTGTTCGTAAATTTGGTGATTTTTACAAGTATATTTCATTGTTTGACACACTTATAAGAATGATAGGATCATCGCGTTAGGTGCGCACATTGGCACTATTAAGGGACATATGTGTACCAAATTTCATGATTCTAGCTTATACATAAGTAGGCAAAATGTAATGTAAAATGTTAAAAATGCACCCAAATTTCACCCTATTCAAAATTTGAACTCAATTTACCCCCTTAATATGGGAGATACGAGGATATGGTTTAGAAACAAACATTTAGAGCGATAAATGAGGCGTCTGATGGCGCAAACCGTTTCTTAATATCATAAACAGTTTAGGAGATATGAATCTCGAAATGGAAGTCTGCACTTTTCAACGTGCTCATGCTTATCCGTCATCTATATAAATAAAATCGTAACGACCGTGTGTCTGTACATTGATTATTTTGGCGAAATTTCCGTACAGTTATCCGTTTCAGGTGTAATAATGACCAGCTGCATCATTTTTGGCTTTGGTGTCTGTTTGTTTGTCTGTTTGTCTGTTTGTCTGTCCTTCTGTAACTTGAAAACTACTAAATATATATTTCCACCAAACTTCATATTTAGAATCCACCTGTCCTTGGGTAGGTTTCAGAGCAAATATCGTTTCTAAATCCCTGAACTGAGTGGGGATTTTTACGAAACCGAAACCGTGATTTTGCACTCCCTCAAAGTATACACAACCGAACTTAATGGAAATCAACCTGCCTTAATGAAAATTAATTTCTAAACTTTGTTTTCTCATGTGCATCATTTCGATAAAAGGATTTAGTAAGGGAGATATCATTAACGGACCGTTTTTCGGTACAAATCCCAGCGGACTTAACGCAAGAGCGGGTGCTTTTAAAGCGTACTTCTTACAACTTGAAAACTAACAAGATATTTGAACCAAACTTTATATATAGTATCCATCTGTCCCAGGGTAGGTTTCCTTGGTGTCTGTTGGTTAGTTTGTTAGTTAGTTAGTTTGTTTGTTTGTTTGTTTGTTTGTTTGTTTGTTTGTTTGTTTGTTTGTTTGTTGGTCTGTTTGTCTTTCTCTAACTTGAAAACTACTGGATATATTTCCACCAAACTTCATATTTAGAATCCACCTGTCCTTTGGGGATGTTTTACTGCAAATATTGTTTCTAAATCCTTGAACTAATTGGGGGTTTATACGAAACCGAAACCGTGATTTTGCACTCCCTCAAAATACACACAACCAAACTTAATGGAAATCTACCTGTCACAATGGAAATTAATTTCTAAAACTTTTCTTCTCATGTGCATAATTTCAATCACTTACAGGAAAGATAGTATGATCAAACTCTACAGGAACATTGGCCCACCCAGTACCCATATGTGAGCCAAATGCTATGTCACATAATTATCCGAAAAGTAATGCAATGTAAGATATTCTTACACAAATTTCAACCTATTCAACGTTTCTGATTCAATCTGACCCATTAATAGCTTAGATGCGAGAAAATATCATAGGACCAGCCATTTAGATCGCTAAATACTGCGCCTTACGGTACAATCCTTTGTTGATATGACGTACCGTTTAGCAGCAGTTAATCTGTAAATGAAGGTCTGCAATATTGTAAACATTCATATACTTTCGTATGTCGATCTGTATATATTCATTGATGTCGATTTGTAGCGATCGAGAAAGGATGTGTCTGCTATTGTAATCAGTACTCCCTACACCGACTTTGACTGCTGGCAGTAGGAATGGGGTCCTTCTCCAACTCCTGTGTAACTGGCATTAGTAAGGAGGGCCTACCATTTTAATGAATAATTCACTTTTCGATTTGTCTTGTAGAAGGCAAGGGATCATGCAGTTTTGTTCGAAAGTCCCCTACTCTATTGTGTTTGGCTCTAGGCCAGGGTGCCCGCCATTATAAACAAATGCTCCAATCTAAAATTTGACTAGCATTAGGCATAGTGGCCTGCTATTTTCATGGAAACTCACTAATTCTGTGTGACTGGCAGTAAGCTGGCTAGCAGCAGTAAAAAGGGACTGTCATTATAATGATAACTGCACAACTCAATTTTGACTGGTGGTAGGGAAGTTGCCTGGTATTATAATAAAAACTCCTCAACTTTAACCTGTCTGAAAGTAGGAAATGGCTCTGCCATTGTAACTAAAACTCCCCAAATCGATTGTGACCGCGCAGTAGGCATTGGGGCCTGCAATTATAATGTAAACTTGCCAACTCGATTGTGAATGGCAGTAGGCAAGTGAGCCTGCCGTTATCATCACAACTCCGCAACCCTCACTTTACATTGGAAACAACATATGTGGACCTCCCCATGCTATTTCTCGGATAAGGCTAAGAGACATGCAATTTTAAAACAATCTCATTTGCTGCACGCACAGTATTTACGTCGATATCCGTATACAATGTAGAATACCGTAGCGAAGCACGGGTACATTTGCTAGTAGGTAATAATAGTTGCCGTCCTATAAGTGACATGCGTGTCTGTGAGAATGAAGCACTACCTTGGATGAATTCTAATATTCAAGACGGCACAAACACCCCGCTCCGAGACAGGTGAATCAACAAATGATTGTTAAAATACCCGACCCGTCCGCCTCTGTGGCGTAGTGGTTAGTGTGATCAGCTGCCACCCCAGTAGGCCTGGGTTCGATTCCCGGCTCTGCCACGAAATCTGAAAACTGGTACGTCTGGAACGGGGTCCACTCAGCCTCGGGAGGTGGACTGAGTAGAGGTGGGTTTGATTCCCACCTCAGCCATCCTCGAAGTATTTTCCGTGGTTTCCCATTTCCTCCAGGCAAATGCCGGTTTGGTACCTAACATAAGGCCACGGCCGCTTGTCTATCCCTTCCCATCTCCTCCACAAGTCCCCTGTTCATCATAGCATGTGAAGCCGCGTGGGCGAGGTACTGGTCCTCCTTCCCAGTTTCATCCCCCGATTCAAAGTCTTACGCTCCAGGACACTGCCCCTGAGGCGGTAGAGGTGGGATCCCTCGCTGATTCCGAGGCAAAAACCAACCCTGGAGGGTAAACAGATAAAGAAAGAAAGAAAGAAAGAAAGAAAGAAAGAAAGAAAATCTCCGACCCGATAAATCGAAACAGGGATCCCTTGGGTCAGAGGCAGCACGCCAATCATTTAGCCATGGAACCCAACTCAATAATCAGTGACATTCTGATGAGTAGTAGTGACATTAAAATAAGGAGGTCTATAGCTCACGCGAACCAGTAGGGCTAGAGTGTTTCAAATGGCACAGGTACATTTTTTCACAGAACTATACCATACTAGCTGCAGTTGATCACCATGATTTCAGTAACTTCGCGACAACATCAGTTTAAATGTTGAGAATTGTGTTCAAGCTATAAAATATCTGAATATATTGGGTATAAATGAATCATTAAGTCCACTCAAGAGATTAGAAAGGGATCTGGAGAATAGAGTAAGTCCAAGAAATTTGCAGCAGAACGTGCTAGAGAGTACCGGCAGGACAGATAATTGGAGGCTTCCATCATGCAACGGGATGTACAGCGCAGCACTTCTATCGCGCCTGTGGAGATATATATATGTGTGTGTGTGTGTGTGTGTGTGTGTGTGTGTGTTTGATTTTTAACGTTTTTAGTTAACAGTAGGTTAATAAGGGGCTAGGACTGATAAGGAAACGACGTTAGCCTTAATTAAGGTAAAGAGATACAGCCCCCGGCTATGCCTTGGTGTGAAAATGGGAAGCCATGAAAAATCTCTTCAGAGTTGCTGCTAGTGGCGTTCGAATCCACCTCCTTCAGCATGCAAGCACACAGCTACGCTACCCGAGCAGCACACCAACTCATTCGGATGACTTTTACATGGATGGGCTAGTTTTTATAACATGGCAGTTGAGTTAAGAGCAGTCAGAGTAATATTATTGTAGATCAGCTTTCATAAGCTTAGGAATTTAGGCCAATGTATTTCAATTTCTTCCGACTCGGCGATAATAGGCCATCCGAGATCAAGAGAGCCTTTCATCCCCATCTCTCTTCATGACTTCCCTTCTCCCGCATTAATTTTTTGTTATAACGTGATTTACGTAATTTTAAAATTGAACTATCGGTATTTTTTCAGTGTATAGGCAAGGTCATTCTATGTGATCATCAGCTACCTACATCTAATCGCCCAGCTATTTTTCAGCGATTAACTAACACTTACTACACTACTGTTGAACTTACGGCAGAATTATTACTACAATTAAATTTAAGGTATGTTAAATGTTCATTCATCAAGTTCCATTGATATCTGTCTAGTACAATCGAAACATTTACCTTACTGATTTGTACTTCCGTCCTCTGATAGCTGATGTCAGATAACAGGCAATGTGGTATCGATACGATTTTCCTACCGTATTTTGACTGTCCTTTGTTAAATAACTATCACGCATGCCTACAGTAGTAGACAAGAGTGACGATAAAACTTCCGTTGATGTTAAACTCATTGTGTTTAGCGTTTTCTCTAATTATCACATCCATTAAATGAACTAATGTTACGTTACAAAAGAATGGAATGCTATATTCAATAAAGAATATGTCTACATCATTTCAAATTCAGTTCTTTTGCTGGTATTCATGATCACCCTCTGCCCCTCGCTTTCCATCCGAAATACTAAAGTCTGTAAGCTGGATCAGTTCACTGCAGCACCCGTTTTCTGTTCCACCCCTTGTAGCCTACTGTCCTTTATCTTTGTGACATAGAAAAAGTGGCCATTTGTGATACACAAATCTGTATTATGATATCACACAGTTAAATACGACTAAGAGTGTATCAAATAGCTCCATAAATCTACTGTGGCCTCCCACAGACAGATAGAAACGTTATGTCAAGTAAAATGTAATCGGATTCATATGAAATATTTTGGAAATATCAAGTATTTATCTGATCCCTCCGTAGATCCGTGGACTTGTGCAATGAAACAAATGGGTATAAACTGTTGAAGAGTTTTATTATCGTTCTCTCTCTGGAGGTCGGAGATGAACAAACATTTATTAGTATTAAACTCTAAATATGAAGTACTTGTCGTATTCTGAGTGCATATCTGTCGTCAAAATATTTTCTAAAATATTTTAAGCCGTTATGAATGTAATTAATCTTTGTAAACATTCATTATGAGGTCAACAGTCGTTATCAACCCCCTGTGGCGAGGGACGCAGACGAAGAATACACCCACGGCATCCCCTGCCTGTCGTAAGAGGTGACTAAAAGGGGCTACCAAGGGATGCTGAATTTTGAACCATGAGATTAACTGTGATTATTACCATCACGCGAATACCACCATGAGTCTACTTTTCTTACGATTGGTACCACTGTGTGAGGAATACCATGGGTTTTTGGGTGGATCACTATGGGTTTACAGTAGTATCCACCAATATGACGGAGGCTGCCCTTTGTCTAGGTTCGGTTGGAATACCCCATGGAGAAAGAACAGGCTATCCTCACTGGGGTGTTTCAGTGTCTGGTTGAGGTCTGTTTTTCGAGGAACGCCACGGGTCTGGGCGTTGCCTGTGATTAGTACCACTGTATGAGCCACGCCTTGGGTCTGGGTTGTCTGTGATTAGTGCCCACTATATGAGGAACACCACGGGATAGTACGGGTCCATGTGATTAGTACAACAATGTGAGGAACACCGTGAAACTACGTTACTTGTGATTAGTACCGCTACATGAGAAAGACTATGGTTCCACTTTATTAGCAATAAGTACCATTATGAGGGGCCGTTGACCTGGATTTGGAACCCCTTTTGACAACAGACATCATCGATTTAAAACTGGGCTTCGGAAGCAGCCGCGTGGTTACTATAAACCATTGTTTTAAGTTTAGGTTCTGGAAGAGTGCAGCATTGCGGGTCGGATCCACTGATTGTTTTTTAAGTTCATAATCATTGTTCATCATCGTGTTTTTGAATTCCAGTCAGATTGATTTTTGGAATTATTTTTATTATTTTATTATTATTTCATTATTTTACAATCATATTCATCAAATTCTTCATCATCAAGTTTTAAATTCTAATTAGTGGATGAATTTTGGGATTTTAAAATGTCCTTATATTTTGTCTCATTTCGTACCGTTAAGGGCCAGTGACCTAGATGTTAGGCCCCTTAAAACAACAATCATCACCATCATCTCAACAGTCGTTATCAACAGCATTAACAGCACTACCGACTGCATTATTCCACGAGGGACCTATACAAATCAATTTATGTGTGTGCGGCATATCCGAGGATCGTGTGCCTTGTGACTTCTTGTGAGGAAGGAAGTAGCAACTTGTGGTTCTATAAGGGAAACTTAGGGCACAGGAACAGTAAATAGTATAGTGTACGATTTCTCAACAGTAGAGGACAGCTAGTGAGCATGGCACATGGTGAGAATAGTAACACAATCCTGAATCGGTGATGCTTGTTGTCTAAAGGGGTCCTAAATCCGGGTCAGTGGCCCCTCATAATGGTACTTTTCGCTAGTATAGTAGAAACACGTAGTGGTAATAATCACAGGTAACGTGCAGTAGTATACGGGGAACTCACACTAGAGGAACAGAAAATATTTGTCAACACTACAGGCAGTGGAAACGACCCGCGGTTTACAGTAGTATACGAGGAACTCGGAGCAGAGGAACGGAAAGACATGTGGTAGGCAGAACGAAGACACACAGCAAGAGTTACAGGTTACAGTAGTGAGGGGAATGTGGAGAAGAGGAACAATATACTACCCATCAGGAAGAATAGGTTGCAATATTATAAGGGGAACTCAGAACAGAACAACAGTATCATACTAAACACGATGAGTAGCGGGTTGAAGTCATATAAGGGAAACTGTTAGCAGAGGAACGAGGAAGTATTTCTCAGCAGTATGGGTGGTGTGCGTGACACAAGGCAAGAGCAGCGGGTTGCTGTAATACACTGACTGACAGAGCAAATGCAACACCAAGAAGGAGTGGTTCGAAAGGGATGAAAGTTGGGGAAAAAACAGAGACGGCACGGACGAATAATTGATGTTTATTTCAAACCGATATGCAGGTTACACAATGCGCACGGCATCGACTCAGTAGGATGTAGGACCACCGCGAGCGGCGATGCACGCAGAAACACGTCGAGGTACAGAGTCAATAAGAGTGCGGATGGTGTCCTGAGGGATGGTTCTCCATTCTCTGTCAACCATTTGCCACAGTTGGTCGTCCGTACGAGGCTGGGGCAGAGTTTGCAAACGGCGTCCAATGAGATCCCACACGTGTTCGATTGGTGAGAGATCCGGAGAGTACGCTGGCCACGGAAGCATCTGTACACCTCGTAGAGCCTGTTGGGAGATGCGAGCAGTGTGTGGGCGGGCATTATCCTGCTGAAACAGAGCATTGGGCAGCCCCTGAAGGTACGGGAGTGCCACCGGCCGCAGCACATGCTGCACGTAGCGGTGGGCATTTAACGTGCCTTGAATACGCACTAGAGGTGACGTGGAATCATACGCAATAGCGCCCCAAACCATGATGCCGCGTTGTCTAGCGGTAGGGCGCTCCACAGTTACTGCCGGATTTGACCTTTCTCCACGCCGACGCCACACTCGTCTGCGGTGACTATCACTGACAGAACAGAAGCGTGACTCATCGGAGAACACGACGTTCCGCCATTCCCTCATCCAAGTCGCTGTAGCCCGGCACCATGCCAGGCGTGCACGTCTATGCTGTGGAGTCAATGGTAGTCTTCTGAGCGGACGCCGGGAGTGCAGGCCTCCTTCAACCAATCGACGGGAAATTGTTCTGGTCGATATTGGAACAGCCAGGGTGTCTTGCACATGCTGAAGAATGGCGGTTGACGTGGCGTGCGGGGCTGCCACCGCTTGGCGGCGGATGCGCCGATCCTCGCGTGCTGACGTCACTCGGGCTGCGCCTGGACCCCTCGCACGTGCCACATGTCCCTGCGCCAACCATCTTCGCCACAGGCGCTGCACCGTGGACACATCCCTATGGGTATCGGCTGCGATTTGACGAAGCGACCAACCTGCCCTTCTCAGCCCGATCACCATACCCCTCGTAAAGACGTCTGTCTGCTGGAAATGCCTCCGTTGACGGCGGCCTGGCATTCTTAGCTATACACGTGTCCTGTGGCACACGACAACACGTTCTACAATGACTGTCGGCTGAGAAATCACGGTATGAAGTGGGCCATTCGCCAACGCCGTGTCCCATTTATCGTTCGCTACGTGCGCAGCACAGCGGCGCATTTCACATCATGAGCATACCTCAGTGACGTCAGTCTACCCTGCAATTGGCATAAAGTTCTGACCACTCCTTCTTGGTGTTGCATTTGCTCTGTCAGTCAGTGTATAAGGTGAACTCAGAGCATAGAAACAGGAAACATTTCTCAAAAGTTACAATTGTGAGTTCTTTTTCTCCTTCTGCTTCTTCTTCCTCTGCTTCTTCAGAGTTTGTCCCTCGTGGTGGCGGGGTCCGCTAAATGGATTCGCTTTCTCCATTTAGTTCTATCCTGGGCCATGTCAGAGTGGATACTGACGCTGTTCAGATCTTTGTGAAGAGTATCGGCCCGTCGCTGGTTTTTTGTTGTTGCTATTTGCTTTACGTCGCATCGACACAGACAGGTCTTATGGCGACGATGGGATAGGGAAGGCCTAGGAGTGGGAACGAAGCGGCCATGGCCTTAATTAAGGTACATTCCCAGCATTTATATAGTGTGAAAATGACAAACCACGGAAAACCATCTTCAGGGCTGCCAACAGTGAGATTCGAACCCACCATCTCCCGGATGCAAGCTCACAGCTTCACGACTCTAACCGCACGGCCAACTCGCCCGGTCGTCGCTGTTTTAGTTGTCCTTTTCATGACCTACCGACGACTTCTAAGATGTAGCCCGTCTTCACGATAGTGTCGGCCTCTGTCATTGGTACATGTCCAAACAATCACAGACGACTCTCGCACATTTTGTCTTGAATCGGTGCAACGCTGAATCTCTCCCTAATGGATTCATTGGAAATGCGATCCAGTTTATTGACACCAACTGTCCACCTCAGCATCTTATTCTCCACGACGCTCAGTCGACGTTATCAGTCGTAGTCCGACAACAATCACAACCATACAATGCAACAGGTCGGATGACATTACGATAGATTTTTTATTTGAGATTATGTGTCATCCCCTGGTCGCAATTGACGCCAGTCGTAGTTCACCGTTTCATACAGGCTGCGAATATCCTTGCATTGACCTCTTAGACAAGTCGGCCATTATCGGCGACCGTGGAGCCAGGATTCTTGAATCTTGTCACTTGCAGCAGATCCTCACCACCTTACTTGAATGGTTCCGATTGATTCCGAATCTGACGTCATATAATCAGTCTTCTTTTTGTTGAGCCGGAGTTATCCATATAATGGGAATTCAGAGCTGAGAAACAGAAAATATTTCTCAAAAGCAAGATGTGCGAGTTGAATTCATATAAGAGGAACTCAAAGCAGAGGAACAGGAAACATGTATTTCTCAGTGGTACTGGGTATCTTATAAGCACAACCAAGACACGCGAGGTCATAGTAGTGGTTCGTGGTAGAATAAGAAGTAAATACATCCCAAAAGTGCAGATCATCTGGTATTCTTAACTAACACGTACAGTAGACGTGATAATCTACGAGGAAAGCATAGCAGAGGAACTCCCATGAATTGATAGTTATTGCTTCATTGGTGGAGTAGGATTATTGAAATCATCAACTGCATAAGCTTTAAGAGTTCTAATACCGGGTGAGTTGGCCGTTCGGTTTGGGCCGCGCAGCTGTGAGCTTGCATCCGGGAGACAGTGGGTTCGAATCCCACTGTCGGCAGCCCTGAAAAGGGTTTCCCGTGCTTTCCCGTTTTCACACCATGTAAATGCTGGGTCTGTACCTTAATTAAGGCCATGGCCGTTTCCTTCCAATTCCTAGCCCTTTCCTATCCCACCGTCGCCATATGACCTATCTGTGTCGGTGCGACATAAATCCACCAGCAAAAAAAAGTTCTAATTATGTTTTATTGAGCCCGTATTTATAGTAAGTGTTAATTTAATTAGTTCCTCTCTGCTATTGGCAAAGATGCACTGGGAATTGAATTGAGGTCCTATATCGTAATGAGTAGGACTTGAATGTAAAAAAGAGTAGAATAAATTGTACCACTTATATAAGGCTGCAAGTCGCCGATGCAATTCAAACCTAATATATACAGTGGTCTGGAAACAACGTAAACCGAGTATATGAGCGTTAGACGATTGTCCATGCTGATAAATAATTTTAAAGAAATAATTTTATATTTTTCACCGTTGCCATTTTATCAGCTTCTCAAGTTACCCATTCAGGTTGCTTTGCGGGCAAATTCAAGTGGACTTTGTGCGCGCACTTGTTGCTAAACCGAGCTCGATAGCTGCAGTCGCTTAAGTGCGGCCAGTATCCAGTATTCGGGAGATAGTAGGTTCGAACCCCACTGTCGGCAGCCCTGAAAATGGTTTCCCGTGGTTTCCCATTTTCACACCAGGCAAATGCTGGGGCTGTACCTTAATTAAGGCCACGGCCGCTTCCTTCCCACTCCTAGCCCTTTCCTGTCCCATCGTCGCCATAAGACCTATCTGTGTCGGTGCGACGTAAAGCAACTAGCAAAAAAAAAAAAACTTGTTGCTAATTCTGCACGTGGCTTTAAACCGGCATGAGAGCCATGCCGAGAAACCAGCAACAAATACAAACACGCCATTGTTTTCAGCCATTGTCACCGTAGCGTACTAGTTTTGGCACTATCCTGTCAGATAAGAGGTCTGTATTAAAATCCTCTCCTCTGGCGAAGTTTCATTCTTCGACTGGTGCTCTCATGTCAGTCTTAAGTTACATACAGATATAGAAACTCCGCCTCGCAAAGCCCGTTTGAATTCACCCTCAAAGCGATTTGATTGGCTAACTCCAGCATCTGATAAAATGACAACGGTTTGAGATATCGAATTATTTGTTTCAAATTATGTATCAGCATGACCAACCCTATAACGTTAATATAAGCCGGTTCTATTTTTATCCGACCACCCTGTATATCCAAAGCTACAGAAGTGTACGATTTTCCAGCCACCTCCCAGTCGAAGATTCTAAATGTTCAAGAATTTTGACATGGCAGGAAACCGTTACTTACAAAAATGTTGGGTTCCTCACCCATTCAGGTCAACATAATACATCTATGATTGTAATTTTGTAATTTAGTTACTCCTTGTTACATTCTACTTTATCATCCTACTGTGAAGAAGATTTCAGTTACTCCACTGTTGAACAGTCACGCATAAAATACTTTGAATGGAGATTTAAATGAAGTCCTTTCAATCTGCAGAATGCGAGAAAGATATCGTGAAATCAGTGTGACGGTGCGAGTGTTGTTTTCATTTTTTATAATGAGTGACATGAGACAAACGGCAAACCAGGCTGACACTACAGCCGATACTCACCCTCCTCCCAATCCTCCTCCTACCATCACGTGATGCGATCATCTTTTATTTACCAGGGCATTAGCTAAATGAAAACCTGCGAGCGCTAGCAGGGTAGTGGTTGTCTCAGACGGTTAACCTCGTAGCTTTAATGGAAACAGAACTCTCCTCTTCACTACACCAACGAATGGGGCTCCATTTCCCGAACTCCCGATATCAGAGTACGGTCTTTATAGTTGTTTACATCTAAAATATATATAAAACAGGAAAACGTTAAGGTATCCTATAAAGTAAGAGGATTTTTTTCTAACCTATTTTAAGATCTATTCCGTGAAACAATTGTCCTCCAAATTGCTACAGCGTATAATGCATAAATGGCATGAATGCGGGTTTTATAAGTATGACAAATTTTATGGTATATGCAATACATCATCGGACACTCCTTAAAATACCAGCGTATTCACAGACACATGGAACCAACAACGCAGCAGTCAGGAGATTGCGAATGTTGTAAAAGAAATACGTAACATGAAGGGAAAGCAAGGAAACTACTTACACAAAATCTTACCCCTGGATTGGAAACGTAGGTTTTTTAGGATATAGACTGAAACTTGGGGCATTGAGTATCCCATACTTTAAATGACAATTTGCATAGAACATCTTCCTGTACTACAACTCAAACACACTATAGCACTTATTTAAGTACTAATTAACGACCATATACGAAATTATTTTCAAAGCTCATACCTTCAAGAATAAAACAAAATCTGCATATGTATCTCCATTATATTATTCTATTTGCCACACTCATGTTTAATCTGCTGTGCAATGGTTTATTTTCTTAGTACAATAAGCTATATTGCCCAACATATCAGCATCGATAAACAATCACAAGGCATCGGATTTTGTTTTTACGACCTTAGCATGGCTTTGGGACCGGGCCTAATGAACACAATGTCACTCTTCGGTGTTCTCCCAGCTTTCATATGAGGTTTGGATGGGCATCGATAACCGTTCTTTTCTTTCATTTAACATGTCCCTAGAACATATATGCAATCCTCGTCCCCGTAGTCCTCCATCACAGTGTCCTCATCTTCATCACCGGAAGTGCGTGATGTTCCATCTAAACTCCTTCTTTGGTCTGGCTTTATCAGTTCATCTCGAATCCAGTCATCATTTTTCCCAGCAATAAAAGTATTTTCCAGACGTGTTATTAACCTATAAGTATTAAAGGAGTCATGGAAACCTATCCCATTATGTGTCTTGTCGATGAAACAATGACAGTTCTGCAAACAATAATACACTTGGTAGAAAAATAAATCCACTTAAACTAAAACTTGGGATGCTGCATGCGCCAAAGCTACCACAGAGCACGGAAGAAAATCTCTGCACACTAACAAATCGTTATATTCAAATGATGAATCCCTCCGAAGAAAAGTCACGTCATATTGTGGTTACAGATAGTACCAACATAAAATAATAGCAAAAAGAATTAATTCTAGGGTAGTGCATGAACCATGTTTTCATTACAAGGTGAACGACTGCCAACCAGATGTTACTCAACTGATAGCAAGTATCCTCTCCCCGTGTGATCCTAGAATAATTATGTGCTATGTGGATTACTTAGTCATTTGATGAGGAACGAGCAAAATATTTCAGAAGTAGAGTAACGGTAACATTGAATTCAGAATTTTCGGCACTTCGAAAACAGCAACGTATCGTAGAAATTGTGAAAACACGGGTCAAAACATTTCGAAAATAAGCATCTCTTGTTAAAGGGTACGATCTGAGTGTCCTTGGCAAAATAGAAGTTTCAATAGGATTGCCGATTTTCCTATAACATTTCTTTATTTCCTTCATATGGTTCCCAGGTTTCTTGCTAGTTACCAACAATCACGTCTAGGTACCGAGTGACGACAGTCGTAGTTCAAAGGACCTCCACTACAGCACGTACCGAGGTTCAGCTGGTACCACAACCACTATCGCTTAAAACGGTACAATCACTAGTTAAAAGCAGCGTCTTGTTCGCGTTCTGTAAAGCCGGTAGCGTGAAGTTATAACTAGGCGTGGCTTGATATTTTGTTGTTAACGAACTTACGCGGTTACTTTCGCTATATAAAATTGAATTTAATAATCAGTATACTGTTATGTCTGCTAGGGAATGTCCCCTTAGACGAGATGGTTTCTGCAGAGGCCGGTCAAAAATAAATTGAGCCGGAAGTGCTTCAACGGCAACTATTTTTTAAAGGCCAATGACAATTTCTCCCGTGCACCTTAGAATCAGCCAAAATTTAATTTAATTTGTTATTATTATTATTATTATTATTATTATTATTATTATTATTATTATTATTATTATTATTATTATTATTTCTAGTTGCTTTACGTCGCACCGACACAGATAGGTCTTATGGCGACGATGGGACAGGGAAGGGCTAGGAGTGGGAAGGAAGTGGCCGTGGCCTTAATTAAGGTACAGCCCCAGCATTTGCCTGGTGTGAAAATGGGAAACCACGGAAAACCATTTTCAGGGCTGCCGACAGTCGGGTTCGAACCTACTATCTCCCGAATACTGGATACTGGCCGTACTTAAGCGACTACAGCTATCGAGCTCGGTATTATTATTATTATTATTATTATTATTATTATTATTATTATTATTATTATTATTATTATTATTATTATTATATTGGTGACAAAATAAATGAAGCAACACTTAATCATCATATTCTTAATTTGACTCATCTACTTATGAAACAGATCACTGAAACTCAAACTTCTGCCTAGAGAATACAGGCTGTTTCTGATAATGGATAGCTGTTTCTGAGAACGTTTAGTAACCTAAAATCTTCCTTTGTGCGTTCGTCAACCTCATCTAGGAGTTAGGTAGTGATGCCGCTCGACTGCGTGAGACATGCGCCATCCAACAACCTTTTATGACCTTCGCCAAAACGCACGAAACACTTGTGGCTGATTTTTCAAGACACTCGGTTGACTTTTCACAAGCCGTCCTCTTACTTAAGGTAGTAAGAATCCTATACAAACAATATAACGAGAACTTTGAAGCATATAGTCAGTTTTCGAATCAGTCAGACTCAACAGACAACGTCGTGAACGGTATTGGAGATCATATTTCCATAATATCTGTGGATGAAAACCATAAGTGGCAACGCTTCGGCAGGGCCATGAGAGGCCCCGGTAGCTAGTTTAAACTAGTTTCATTTCCACCAACGGTGGATTTTAAGTGTCTATTTTACCATCGAGTTTCATCACTCACTCCATAATACACTGACTGACAGAGCAAATGCAACACCAAGAAGGAGTGGTCAGAACTTTATGCCAATTGCAGGGTAGACTGACGTCACTGAGGTATGCTCATGATGTGAAATGCGCCGCTGTGCTGTGCACGTAGCGAACGATAAATGGGACTCGGCGTTGGCGAATGGCCCACTTCGTACCGTGATTTCTCAGCCGACAGTCATTGTAGAACGTGTTGTCGTGTGCCACAGGACACGTGTATAGCTAAGAATGCCAGGCCGCCGTCAACGGAGGCATTTCCAGCAGACAGACTACTTTACGAGGGGTATGGTGATCGGGCTGAGAAGGGCAGGTTCGTCGCTTCGTCAAATCGCAGCCCATACCCATAGGGATGTCTGCACGGTGCAGCGCCTGTGGCGAAGATGGTTGGCGCAGGGACATGTGGCACGTGCGAGGGGTCCAGGCGCAGCCCGAGTGACGTCAGCACGCGAGGATCGGCGCATCCGCCGCCAAGCGGTGGCAGCCCCGCACGCCACGTCAACCGCCATTCTTCAGCATGTGCAAGACACCCTGGCTGTTCCAATATCGACCAGAACAATTTCCCGTCGATTGGTTGAAGGAGGCCTGCACTCCCGGCGTCCGCACAGAAGACTACCATTGACTCCACAGCATAGACGTGCACGCCTGGCATGGTGCCGGGCTAGAGCGACTTGGATGAGGGAATGGCGGAACGTCGTGTTCTCCGATGAGTCACGCTTCTGTTCTGTCAGTGATAGTCACCGCAGACGAGTGTGGCGTCGGCGTGGAGAAAGGTCAAATCCGGCAGTAAATGTGGAGCGCCCTACCGCTAGACAACGCGGCATCATGGTTTGGGGCGCTATTGCGTATGATTCCACGTCACCTCTAGTGCGTATTCAAGGCACGTTAAATGCCCACCGCTACGTGCAGCATGTGCTGCGGCCGGTGGCACTCCCGTACCTTCAGGGGCTGCCCAATGCTCTGTTTCAGCAGGATAATGCCCGCCCACACACTGCTCGCATCTCCCAACAGGCTCTACGAGGTGTACAGATGCTTCCGTGGCCAGCGTACTCTCCGGATCTCTCACCAATCGAACACGTGTGGGATCTCATTGGACGCCGTTTGCAAACTCTGCCCCAGCCTCGTACGGACGACCAACTGTGGCAAATGGTTGACAGAGAATGGAGAACCATCCCTCAGGACACCATCCGCACTCTTATTGACTCTGTACCTCGACGTGTTTCTGCGTGCATCGCCGCTCGCGGTGGTCCTACATCCTACTGAGTCGATACCGTGCGCATTGTGTAACCTGCATATCGGTTTGAAATAAACATCAATTATTCGTCCGTGCCGTCTCTGTGTTTTCCCCAACTTTCATCCCTTTCGAACCACTCCTTCTTGGTGTTGCATTTGCTCTGTCAGTCAGTGTAATTTATTCCTGTTTAAATTACCCCTGTAATTTCTCCTGTTTGTCGAAACCAATGATGCAAGATTAAGAAACATTGGAAAATTGATGTAAAAGAAAATAACTAATTAGAAGCAGAATGACATGTTTTGTGCTGAATGATCATCATCTGTTCTCTTTTTTATATCATTTTTGAAGAATGGGTGATTACCAGAGTCCGATTTTTAGGCACTGATACGTTACAATGTAAATTTACTTAAGCCGGTAAAGTATGCTCTACCATGTACAACGGTTATGCTATGAGATTTGCGTAGACGTTAGGGATACCGTCTATAGAACTTGTAGAATTCAAGTTACTCTTGCTACATTACGGAACAACGGGTTTCACGACACTTCGTATTACCTACATTAGTTTTCATTCTAACCTATTAAGCCTATTGCCCTAAAATCCGATGTCTTTGATTACTACGAACAAGTGCCAGAACATCCTATATAAAAAATATTGTGTTCCATGCCTTGTTTAACTCTTTAATACAATAGATTGTCACCAAATAATCAAGAATCTAAAATGAAACGTATGTAGAACACGTGCCTCCACTGACGTACAGCACATCACGTTTAGATTCTTATGTAAAACTTAACGTGGGAACGGAGCAAAGATTAATAATAAACACAAAATCTGAAAATTAATTATGCACAAAATCCTAACTCCCATTATGTATCGACGATAAACATAAACAAACGAATTAAACCAGCTGAATTTTATGATATTTTCATTAGTTAATTACCATCAGAAATAGTAGTGAAATAGGCATCATTCACAGTTAATACAAACTTCTAACACATTATCTTAGACACCTAAATTCAATCTTCTTAAACATTTCATATATGATTTTCATGTTCACAATGTTCTATTTGGTATTCTACACCAAAGGACTGACCAATAAACATTATTATCATCGATGTATTTCAAGTTACATACATATATTCCATATAACTAACACGTGTACCGTAAGTACTGACATTAACGTACATGCTTACCCATAAATGAACAACACATATCTTCGTGGATTAATAATTTCGTGAACTTAGCCACCAAATAATAAATTCTGTTTTGAAAATCAAACCAGTAGAGAAATATTACGAGACTTCCCTTTTATGTATCCAATTTTATGCGCCAGGCGAGAGCTCAGTTGACAAAATTTTGCGCTTAATTCTGCCACCAAACAAAAAAATTGCACAAACGCTTGTATTTGTGCCTTCCGTTAATGAGAAGTGACCAACAGAGGTATTGATACGTGACACGACGTGTGTGATGATACGGGTAGCATACAGTAGTACCACTCGCCGCCTATAGGGGCGTTGATGGAGTGAGCACGACGCCCTATGCTGGTACCTGTTTGAAGGGAAGCTTTGTAATTGTGTTACAGCGAGAAACTCCATGTTCTCCACGGATTGTACATGCTAATATAGCCTCTCTCTCTCTCTCTCTCTGCATGTCAAACGGAAGATAAACCTGTGAAGCTGAACCAGAACGATTTACAGGTTCATCGATTATATATATAAGGTGGCAGGATGGGTACAAGTTTAATAGATATATTCAAAATTATCACTGTTCCACGAGTGTGATCTTATTTATTTACAACTGCAATTATATTTGTTCCATCTTAAATAATAATAATAATAATAATAATAATAATAATAATAATAATAATAATAATAATAATAATAATAATCATAATAATAATAATAATGTTATTGTTTTACGTACCACTGAATAATTTTTTTGTTTTCGGAGACACCGAGATGCCGAAATTTTGCCTCGTGGTAGTTCCTTTACGTACTAGTAAATCTACCGACACGAGGCTGACGTATTTGAGCACCTTCAAATAACACTGGACTGAGCCAGGGTCGAACCTGTCAAGTTGGGGTCAGAAGGCTAGCGCATCAACCATCTGAGGCACTCGGCCCGGTTCTTAAATATGACTGGGAGAGGAAAGGACTTGAGTAAGTCCGATGAGTTTTTACAAACATGAGTAAATGTTATGAAATTCATATTTGTTAAGCTGTAAAAATTAACCAGTTTAGCTCTCTGGATCAGCGGTAGAGAGTTGGCCTGTGGTTCCTAAGATATCTTGTACAAACCATGTGGAAGAGGTAAGAACGGAGGAAAGTCCATTCAACAGAGCATTTAGTACGATCTCGGCATGCACAAGATCACTGGTGATACAAAACATGTCAGCCGTCGATCGCCCCTGTGATAGAAGAGAACTGAACGTTGAAATTGACATGCTGGCAGCCCAGGGTTATCAAATTAAAATTCGTGTACACAGTAGGTCTTATGGCGACGATGGGAAAGGACAGTGCTAAGCGACTGTAGCCTTTAAGGTACAGCATCACCATTTGCCTGGTGTAAAAATCGGAAATCACGGTTCGAACCGACCATCTCCCCAATGTAAGCTCACAGTTAGATAACAAAGGTATCGTTAATGAATGGACAGCGAGATTTATGAAATAATGATGTATCCTACAGTGGTGCCAACGGCCGTAGCCGTGTTGAAACACCGGATCCCGTGAGATCTCCGAAGTTAAGCAACATTGGGCGTGGTCAGGAGTTGGATGGGTTGCCACGCGCTGTTGGTGGAGGAGCGGAAAGGAACTGGCCACCCTACCGCACGTAAACTCCGGCTCAGGAACACCTCTGCGGAGGTTCGGACCTGCCTTCGGGCAGAATAACCCTTACCTACCTACCTACAGTGGTGAAGTTCCCAAAATTAGACCACGTCACTAAGCATGCTTGTCTCTGTCCTGCCAGGAAATCACGCAAAGTTCTAACTCACGTAAAACCCAGGAAAGCAACCCAGGAAACTGTCTCATTTTCTGAAATACAGCCTGATTCAAATGAGGAAAGATATGAGGGAAACGTGAACATGAATGTAGACGCATATTCTATACGCGGAACATCCAATTATCCATAGGACAATTCTGATACGGGAACCTTGCAGTCGGGAGATAGTGTGTTCGAACCCCACTGTGGCAGACCTAAAGATGGTTTTGCCGGGCTGAGTGGCTCAGACGGTTAAGGCGCTGGCCTTCTGGCCCCAACTTGGCAGGTTCGATCCTCGCTCAGTCCGGTGGTATTTGAAGGTGCTCAAATACGTCAGCCTCGTGTCGCTAGATTTACTGGCACGTAAAAGAACTCCTGCGGGACTAAATTCAGGCACCTTGGCGTCTCCGAAAACCGTAAAAGAGTAGTTAGTGGGACGTAAAACAAATAACATTATTATTAAAGTTGGTTTTACGTGGTTCCCCATTTTCACAGCAGGCAAATACAGGCTACTTTAGTTACAGTCACGGTCGCTGCCTTCTCACTGCTATCCCTTTCCTATCCCATCGTAGCCATAAGACGAATCTGTGTCGGTGCGACATAAAGTAAATATTAAAAAAATATACGGGAACAATAAAATAGGAATAATAAATTACTCCATGATGTTATTAAATCTGTTTTGAAGACAGTGCCCAAGAATAATAATCATAAGAAGAAGTGACCTATTTTATGGAAGCTCTAACTATCCACCAACTGTTCACCATTGGGATCTAACGAAACCTGACAGCTATATGTGATTAAAATTGCTCATGCTGGAACACTTGTGCTGTCCAATATCCTCTAAGTTTTGGCAAGTAACTGAGCTTGAAAAGCTCCATTAAATATACACCCCCTTCTGAAATAAAATCCTGCCAAAACTTCTTTTTTGTTCTTTCTTCTTGCCACGTCTAGTTAAAGAGGCCCTTGAACTCCTGAACCAATTCTACTGCAGACTTCGGTAGTGGCTAATCTTCCGTGAATGTAATAATATAAGGCCTTTATTGGCTGGCATTTCCCCAACATATTGTATTCAAATGAAGGCAGGCAGCCGATGTGTTCGTGATGGTGTGTAGGTACTGGGAGGGTGGTATCCATAGAAACAGTGGCGTATGGTGGCATGAGATAGGGGCAGCAAATATTGGCAGATAAAACAAAGCGGGGATGAATAAAGGGGTAAGAGCTGTCAGAGAGCTTATCGCCGAAGTTGGGGCACACGGGCTAGCATGTTTCATAATAGTGAGACACAGGGGTAGCTCGACAACAACATTTTTCAATTCCATTCCTCCCAAGACAGAATACAAAAAATTTACTCTGCTCAACTTCACGTGCAGAATTTTAAATCCCTCAAGTCATTCCTTGAGGCTCTGTCAATACAATTCTGAACTTGAGAAGGAGCTATTAATGGCTTCAGTGCAAAAGAACTAGACAAGAGTGGAAGAATATGTTATCCGTAAAATAAAAGAATTAGTCATTCATGTGATTCTTTGCACACAAAGAATTATGTATATACACACATACCTTACGTTGTCTCGGCATGAAAGAATTCGTGTTGTTGTGGTTTTAACTGTTATTTTCATCTAGAATTAATTTTACCGTCCTATTTTAAATCCAGTGTTTCATTTTGGAATATAAGGATATCGTGATCATCATCTGCATACACTTCGTATAGGTGTGTATTCTTTCAACAATGAAAATGTTTCTTAGATCGCTTTAGCAAAAACGGAAAGTTAAGATATTTCACTCAATTGTGAGCAAAGTGTTGAAGGTACAGAAATGATGAAAGTGTCAAAACAAATGTCTTGGAGAGCTCTATCAAATGGAAAAGGAATTTGGAAATCGTTCGGTCCAAATGTTATTCACGAAAAATCCGTGAAATAAAGGGTAATTTTTAAAAGTGAACTTGTTCTACAATTATCATCCGATGTTCATTTTAAATATTTCAATAAATAGAGTGATCCTTTGTTAAAACATTTTGTGCGCTAAACTAAGGTATCCAGTTCGATATGAAGGGTGTCATGTATGATGTGGCAATAGCGTTACTAGTGATAGTGAAGTCAACCAATGAGTTTCCGGTTAGAGTTTATGTTATCCAATAATTAGAGTCCGGAAGTTCAGGCATTTATTTTTGCTAAAATAGGAGAGCAAACAAGCACTTAACATTTAGTAAATAGGCAGTGTAGTAATGAAAATAGGCTTTAATAAGGACAAAAATGGGCAATAAAAATAATAACGATGCTTTAATGTAAACTACGTAACACATCTGCATCACATTTTAGTACCAAATCTTACATCCTCCCGTGAGTGGGGATGACAGAGTAACATCAACAGTATCCCCTGTCTGTTGTAAGGGGTAACTAAAAGAGGGCCAGGGTCTCTCAACTTGGGATTGTGGGTTTGCGACCACGGATTCCCTAGCTGAGTCTGGCGCTGCTTCCACTTACTTATGTCAGGTTCCTCGCTCTTACTTTTCCTGTCTGACCTCCCTTGGTCAACTCTTGTTCTTCCCCGACCCCGACTGTTTAGATTTGCGAGTCTTTCAATGTCACGCTCTTCGTGGTACTTCTCTATCTTTTGCCGATACCTTCATTTTCCGAAGTATCCGAACTCTTCCATTTTCCTTCTCATTAGTGTTAGTATAGGATGGTTACCAATTTGTTCATCTTCTTAAAACAATAATCACCAGTAGCACATAATTTTACGTAGCAAGGAGAGGACCTGGTAACACTCTCGACCATTTGGTTTGTAGAGTTTTCAGTAGAGATTTGTGTAATATGAAAATATTGTTACCGAGCTCGAGAGCTGCAGTCGCTTAAGTGCGGCCAGTATCCAGTATTCGGGAGATAGTAGGTTCGAACCCCACTGTCGGCAGCCCCGAAAATGGTTTTCCGTTGTTTCCTATTTTCACACCAGGCAAATGCTGGGGCTGTACCTTAATTAAGGCCGCTTCCTTCCCAGCCCTTTCCTGTCCCATCGTTGCCGTCGCCGTAAGACCTATCTGTGTCGGTGCGACGTAAAAACAACTAGCAAAAGAAATATTGTTTGTGGAAATGTTATTCTTTATCTGTTAGGTTAAAATGAATGTTCCTTTATGATTAATGCAGTACATTGGAAATAAATATTTTTTCCCGTTGAGTAATTTTAATACATAATAAATAACAGTAGAAAATATTCACAACAAAAAGGGTACAAAAGGCATTACCCCTTAAATGCACAGCATTACACATGTGCAGAGAAGAATATACTTGCTTGTTATACATGCTTTATGATTTTACAAGTGCTCATTTACTTCTGCATTGCAGACGAACTCGCTAGGGGTCGCTAGTGTATTAAAAGTTAACATTTTTAATTATTTTATGACTTTTCTTATCAGCTGGAGTGGTTTGAGTTTTAAACAGTTAAGGTAAAACAAATACAATGTTGTTTACGTCAGAGAATTCGTGGACCAGGATATTCGTAAGGTTATATTGTGGCAGTACCTAGAGTAATCGTATAATTTAACATATCGTCGCCGCCAGAACAAAACCTCCTATGTGAAATATTTTAGCTTAGAACTTTGGCCGGTAAGGTTCTGTCATCTAAAGTGCAATATTGTGTGAATATTTTCAAGGCATTCTCGCTCTTCATAATGTATGTGTTGCGGGTCAGTATACCTCCAAAAATATTATCACATAGGAGGTTTTGTCCCGGCAGCGACAATATACCAATGCGTAAAACATTCAAAACTTTAAGCATTTTGACTGATCCAAATAAATAAAAAATATACTAATTTTGACAAATTTTTTGAATATACTATTTTTCTCGTAACAATCTATTATTTTTGGAATGAAAAACCGTCATATTTAAAAGAAATAATTTTTTTTTTTGCATTTAAGGGTTAAACTATCAAATAGACTACGGAAGCTAAATTAGGCAAAAAAAAGGCAAAATAATAACTGGTCCTACCGTTCCCAAACGTACGGAAATACGTTTGTCTCTACGTGACACTTCGATATAACCATCCAGAAAAAACAGGAATGTTGCCTAACTTCCAGGCTCTACTAATCATGAATCACGTAAGCATGTCGTACGCCATTGTGCCGCCAACACGTAAACGTCGTTTGGTAGCAAATAATAAGTCAGAAAAGTGGAAAAAATTAGTAATAAAATACAGTGATGAACAAGGACCGAGTGGCCGTTCGTATGAAGGTATCATGTGCACCGGACAGGATAGTAGAGCGATCAATAAATACAATTACCGGGCGAGTTGGCCGTGCGGTTAGGAGATAGTGGGTTCGAATCCCACTGTCAGCAGCCCTGAAGATGGTTTTCCGTGGTTTTCCATTTTCACACCAGGCAAATGCTGGGGCTGTACCTTAATTAAAGCCACGGCCGCTTCCTTCCCATTCCTAGTCCTTTACCGTCCCATCGTCACCATAAGACCTAGCTGTGTCGGTGCGATGTAAAGCAAAATAGCAAAATACCAACAAACAAAAACAAAGACAATTGATGAAGATAATCGACTTTCAAATACTTTAAAGGATATCAAAGTGCAGAAGCAATGTTTACCTCATATACAAGAACAACTAAAATGACGGGATTGCAAAACATTATATCGTATAGGCAGCATAGGGATACCAATTTCTTCTCGGTCAAGTTCAACGAATTCTTATCATTTTTGTGGACGTATATAATGGAGGAATCCTTCATTCCCTAAAGTTACCTTTTCCATATTTCGCGAAGGAACATTTTCAATATTCAGTTGCTTGTCCAAAAGACTAAAAATGTGGATTATTTTAACGTCGAACGTACTCAGGCAGATTTGTTTGCGACGATGGAGTAGGGAAAGGGTAGGACTGAGAAGGAGCGACCGTGGCTTTAATAAAGGTGCAGTCCCAGCATTTGCCTCGTGTGTGTAAATGGGGAAATCAACGTAAAACTATCTTCAGGAGCGCAAATGGTGGGGTTTGAAGCTACCGTCTTCCTAATACAAACTAAGAACTATATGGCCCTAATCGCGCATCCAACCCTCTCGTTCAAGTATAAATTCTGTTCCGTCCCTGGATTACAGTGCTTCTTGTCGTATTATGTGTATGTTAGCAGTTAAGAGAGGTTAACGTTAGAAAATAGGTTCTTGTGAGCTTAAGAGAGACGTGGGCCCAGAATTTGTGTAAAATTGAAATGGACGAGTCACGGGAAACCCCCTCAAGGAGGGCAAAGATTTGAATCATTATATCGGTATCCTTGAACAAGGTTTTGAAATTGAACTCGCTTTCTTTTAGGCCTACTAGGCTCCTCCTGTCAGTGCGCTTTAGCTTTAGGTAAGAGCCATAGAGGATTTTGGTGGCCACAGATTTGTAAAAGAATGTACTCCTTTTAAAGGTGGTGTTACCGAGCGAACTGGCCGTACGGTTAGGGTCACGCAGCTGTGAGCTCACATTCGGGAGATAGTGGGTTTGAACACCTGAAGATGTTTTTCCGTGGTTTTCAATTTTCACTCCAAGGAGATACTGGGTTTATATCTTAATTAATCCACGGCCACTTCCTTCACACTTCAAGTACTTTCCTGTCCATCGTCGCTATAAGACCTAACTGTGTTGATGCGACGTGAAGCAAATTATAAAAAGAAAACTTGGAAATGTTTGTTTTCCTCCTTAGGTTCATAATATCAGATTAGCACAATAAAAAATAAACCCGTGATACATGTAACCCAATGAAGAGCTTGAACTGCCAATCCCATCCAGATTACCTGCAACTAATGGAGTATCACGTGGTCAGCTAAGCTTTCTTGACCATTCTTCTCATACAAGTCCTTTTTTGAATACACAAGGCTTAATAATTAGCGTTTTGTCGTGAGTCTACGTTAAAAATCCTAGGACAATCAAACGTGGGAACTACTCCTTCACTACTTATACACAGCGAGATCACATTCGAATACATTCTCATTATTAATGGCCTAGCCAGTAATTGAAATGAAAATCTACAGCATGTTTCCGGTCATTCGACCGGGTCAGGAATGGAATGAATGAAACCCCCATCTAGCAGCGAGAATAGGAATCGTGCCTGCTACCGAGGCCTGTCGCACTCCTCTGGGGCAATGATTAATGACTGACAGATGAAATGAAATGATATTGGAGTGTGTTGCTGGAATGAGAGATGAGGGGGAAAAACGGAGTGCCCGAAGAAAAACCTGTCCGACCTCCACTTTGTCCACCACAAATCTCACATGGAGTAAGCGGGATTTGAACCACGGAAGCCAACGGTGAGAGGCTGGTGCGCTGCCGCCTGAGCCACGAAGGCTCTTAATGGCCTAGCCAGTAACTGTTGGAAATGAATAAATATTACTCAGTATAAATGAGTGTAAAATTTAACAACGTTTTAACGGTATTGGCTTTACGTCCCACTAACTACTTTTTCAGTTTTCGGAGATGCCGAGGTGCCGGAATTTCGTCCCGCAGGAGTTCCTTTTACGTGCCAGTAAATCTACCGACACATTTGATCACCTTCAAATACCACCGGACTGAGCCAGGATCGAACCTGCCAAGTTGGGGTCAGAAGGCCAGCGCCTCAACCGTCTGAGCCACTCAGCCCTCCTGTGCAAAATTTATTAGAGACATTCCATTTATTATCCTTTATATACAGTTGTGATTACTTTTGCTGGATTACTTTGCCCATTTATCAATATTCTTTAAAAGTTTTCAGAGAACGAGCATAGTCCTTTTATTCAGGAAGCACTTTTTATAATTTTAAGGCTTACTTATTTTATTCGGTCGAATTTATAAGCGAGTCGAGTTCCTCTTTTCATTTCACGCAGCTCTATGTATGTGTGTTTGAGCGTGGAGGTGCGCTTTTGAGTAGCGACTGTATCGGCCAAGCGAGTGGGATGTTTTGCTTAGCAATATCAGACGAAACACGCGCGGAATGTCTCGCTACCTGCCTGTCGTACGGTATGCCAGCCCGCATTGCGAGAGAGACCAGCTTTGCAAAAGGAGAGATACGGAATTCTTCTCCAAAATCTCTCTCCCTCACCACTGGTGTGTAAGCTGATCCTTTCCGCCGCCGGTTTGTGATAGAGGAAATGCGCAATCTAGAAAGAGAACCATAAATGGTATCCCACACACACCATTCCAGATAGTCCGCAGAAGGGGAAAGGAAGCTATGATGAGAATGAAGGGGGGAAAATCCATAACGTGTGCCGTAGACAGTGGTTTAAGTGACCGCCAAGTGAAGTGTTCTGTCGTTTATCTGTGACGAGATGGATTGAGGCTTCTTTTCCTTCGAGCGAGTTGGCGTTGCGATTAGGGGCGCGCAGTTGTTAGCTTGCATTCGGAAGATAGTGGATTCGTACCCCGCTGTCAGCAGCCCTGAAGGTGGTTTTCCGTGGTTTCCCATATTCATGTCAGGCAAATGCTGAGTGTGTACCTTAATTAAGGCCACGACCACTTCCGTCCCACACCTAGCCCTTTCTTGTCCCATCGTCGCCATAAGAACTATATGTGTCAGTGCGATGTAAAGCAACTTGTAATAATCTTCTTCTTCTGCCCTTCCTGACATTTCTCCTAGTTTGATTTGGTCGGCACTTGATAGCTTTCAGATCCAGTTTTATGGCTGGATTCCCTTCCTGGTGCTAATCCTATGTGGTCGGATGTACATTCGCTATTGCGTATACTGTGGCGGTTGGCAGCATTGTGTGTAGATGAAGAGGAGTGTATTAAGTCGATCATCAACGCCCAATCTACGTGCCAGAGGAATTAAAAATACGTATTTAAAAACCCCGACCCGGCCTGGAATCGCACCCGGCCCTCTCTGAACGAAAGGTCAGTACACTAACAATACAGATCAAGGTTCACTTTACAGGTTCGATCCTCACTCAATCCGGTGGTGTTTGAAAGTGCTCAAATACGTCAGCCTCGTGTCTGTAGATTTATTGGCACGTAAAGAACTCCTGTAGGACTAAATTCCAGTACCTCGGCGTCTTCGAACACCGTAGGACGTAAAGCAAATAATATTATTATTGCTCTAAGGCAGTGGTTGCAATACGTCACAAATGAATTACGTATTGGGAAATATTAACCGCTCAATACAGGGTGAAGGCTAGAAGTACAATAATGTAGGGTTCGTTCGTTGTACTGAGCGAGATCGTGGAGGTGGACTGTGAACACTGTCTCTGTCCTCAGTGTAGACAATAATAATAATAATAATAATAATAATAATAATAATAATAATAATAATAATAATAATAATAATAATAATAATAATAATAATAATAATGTTATTTGTTTTACGTCCCACTAACTACTCTTTTACGGCTTTCGGAGACGACGAGGTGCCGGAATTTAGTCCCGCAGGAGTTCTTTTACGTGCCAGTAAATCTACCGACACGAGGCTGACGTATTTGAGCACCTTCAAATACCACCGGACTGAGCCAGGATCGAACCTGCCAAGTTGCAGTGTAAACAAAGAGAAACAAGAGAAAAAAAGGAATGAAAATCGATTTAGGCCTATATTCGTTTCATCGTTATTCGCATATTTTGTTGTTTTTCTTTTCCGCGTAATTGTCAACTTCAGCCATTATTGCACCGTAACATACACCATACCTCGCCAGTCTTTCAAAATTAGGGTTTACCTCATAAGTAGCCACTGATAACTGTGCGTAAAGACTGGCATCTGCTAAGCGTGCGATATTTTTGGTGTTCATGTTTGAAAAAAGGAAAACTGTTCACAAATGTAGGTACACCCGAATTCATCTGCGATTGAAGCCGAAAATGATTTGAGAAGTGAGTATTGAGAGTAGCCAATAATAAAAGGATTTGTGAAATGTACGAAATCACTTTAGATTTTAAATAAGAATTGGTCTCAAAACAATAAAGCCCTAAGGATTTTTGACTGGCGGATGAAGCCTGATGACGAAAATATTCAGTTCTCTGAAACTGCATGACTTATGAAGTTAAAATTACAAATGATATAGTAGGTGTTAAATAACAGAAGGTCCGTAAAAATATTAACCCCTCAAGGAGTTAAATAGTGGTTAAGGTAGAAGACAAAATATTCATTCCTCCGAAATCGCTTAACGTACGAAGAAAAAATTCCAAATGGCAGTTTATATTTTAAATCCAAGGTGTGAAATAGCAGATATTTAAAACATTCCACCCCTTAATTGTTAGATGGAGTTAGCTCCATAAACGAAACTGTTCATCCCTTCAAAACCGTTTGAGGTACTTAGTTGCAATTTTACAAGAAGGTTGTTCTTTCATGTCAAACGTGTTAAATATCATATGCTTCTAAATAGTTCTCCCCTAAGGATTTTTGATGAGGGTTCATTCTAAGAATCACAATATTCCTTATTACGAAACCGTTTCACGTATGAACTTGAAATTTAACATGGAGGTTGTTCTATATCCTAGGTGTTTATTATGAAATAGATTTAAAACATTTTACCCCAGCAATACTGTTCGAAGCAGTGTTGCCAACTTATATTTTCAAGATCCGCTAAATACTACTAAAATCCGCTAAAATTCCGCCAAGAAATACGATCTCAAATAATGAGCAATAATAATAATAATAATAATAATAATAATAATAATAATAATAATAATTTCAGATGCATTCGAAAGCGAAGAGTTACATTTTTTGGACATATTTCAAGAATGCCTGATGCTGATGACAGACTAGCTAAGGAAATCTTTAACCACTTCAATAAGCCCAATAGGAAAGGCAACTCTTATGAAAAATGGTTTGTTAACACGAAGATAGATTTGCAATAAATGAACACCAAACATCAAGACATCCATAATAGAACCACCTTCAGAAAAGTTACACACATTTAAGGGTTTCCTAGAGCCAGAAACAGCGACCAAGAAGAAACAACAATAGATGGCTGAAAGGAAAGAAGCAGCAAGCAGGAGGTTGAAGGAGTACTGGCGCCAAAGAAAATTTAAATCAAGAGGAGTTATTTACGTGGTCCACATCTGGCCAAAATCGATATAATAATAATAATAATAATAATAATAATAATAATAATAATAATAATAATAATAATAATAATAATAATAATAATAATAATAATAATAAAAGTAAATGTCTGCACACACCTGATCTGCGAGTTTCACTGGGATTAATCCCCTGCCTGCGAATCGGCGAGCTAAAACTTGTAGGCTTTTTAGTGCCGGGTACAAACTAGGTGAATCCCCTACCTCAAGGGCCACACACAGAATAGGCCAGTTCATTAAACGGTCTTCCCTCATAGCATAAATATAAATGCTACTCTCTCACAGTTTCATTATCTGTCGTCATTCGTCAACTAAGAGATAAGTACCCTTTTCCCACGCATAACAAATTTATGATACCACGATCTCATAACATCAAATCAAATAACATGCTTTCCTCATGTGACTGCTAGCTCCTGACAAGAAATACGGAATAGCTCAGAGACAGACTGGAGTAGAAATTTAAAAAATTAAAATGGATAAAACGCTAAATTCCACCAAAAAATCCGCTGTCCGCTAAATGGTATATTTCTCCGCCGACAGTTTTCTAATTCCGCCAAATTTAGCGAAAAATCCGCTAAGTTGGCAACACTGGTTCGAAGTACAAGTCGAAGTTTCGCACGTTTATCTAGATGTTAAAACATACAAGTTCTAGGGGATTCAAATTAGTTTTAGATCAGAAAATAATCATTCCTCTTAAGCCGTTTGACGAACGAACTGAGGGTGCATCTTACAGGCTCGGCCGACAATGAACTCCCCAAACGCTTAAAACTTTCAATGTTTCTATTTAAAGCCGTAGCAAATCACGGGTATGTTGCTAGTTATATTTTATTTACCTAAAATTCATAGCTCATACCCCTAAGATGTTTTCAACAATGTGTTCTGGACTGAAGGGCTAGAACTGCGGATTTATGAAATGTTTAATTACATCTAAGAGAGTTTCTTGCTTACTGAACCATTCTGTTTGGCAGAACAATTCTAAAACTTTCGATACAATTGTAAACGAGGTGAGTCCTTGCTGCTGGCAGATAGGAAACTTTTCCCTCCTCCAGACCAGTGCTTGTGAGTGAACAGTCATTTATCACGCAAGCTGCTGAGCATGGCCTGTTGAACACGTTCCCAATAATTACACAAGGAAAAGTATCGCAACTCTGGACCAGAAAATGGCGCAGATAGACGAGTTTTATTATCCCTCACCATAATAAACAAGATGGCGCTCCGCTTTACTTTTTCATGGTAATGAGATGATGGTAATATTAGTATAATGAAATACACACGCATATTATGAACTCTCATCCTCTGGTTAATATATATACTTCGTTTAGAAAACATTTATCACAACCTTATGATGTTCGGTAAGAACCAGAAGAAGTCTGATCTCCCTCTATACGGTGGCCTTCAGATGTCCAATTAAGACCAATTCTATTGCTTCGCATATAAGACAACTTCTCCGTTAAATGTAATTTCGGACTTCCAAGCAAGCACGTTATCCCTACAACACCATGTTCCTGGCTATATTAATAATAATAATAATAATAATAATAATAATAATAATAATAATAATAATAATAATAATAATAATAAACACCGAGCAAGTGGCCTAGCAGTTAGCGTCGCGCAGCCGTGAGCTAATATTTGGGAGATAGTTGGTTCAACCCCACTGTAGGCAGCCCGGAAGACGGTTTTCCGTACTTTCCCATGTTCACACCAGGCAAATGTTGGGGCTGTACCTTCATTAAGACCTCAGTCACTTCCTTCCCAATCCCGTCCTATCCTACAGTCGCCATAAGACCTCTCTGTCTCGGTGCTACGTAAAGCAGATTGTATTAAAAATAATAATAATAATAATAATAGAAAAGATCTTCAGAAAACAGATGTCACACATGACAATATGTTAGACAGACCTAAATTCAGAAAATTAGTCTACAATCACCGCTTTAACCATCATCCGAGCACTACCACCAACAAAAACTGCTCAGAAGATCCCAAGAAAAGATCCTGCGAGAAGATGAAGAAAAAGTCAACGACATCAGCGCTTCTTGGTTGAGCATAACGAAGAAAGAATAATTATAATAATACGTTAAATTTGTATCCTCGTCACGAGGTAGTACAGTTCTTTTCAAGCATATCCCCCCAACGCAAGTGAGCTGCATGTATCATTTTAGCCACACACTAGCCCTCCTACCCCATTCTTGAATTTCTTGCAGTACCGGGAATCGAATCCGAGCCACCGAGGACGGTGCCTAATAGTGCTAACAGACTAAGGAGGCGGACATAATAATAATAATAATAATAATAATAATAATAATAATAATAATAATAATAATAATAATAAATACATACATACATACATACATACATACATACATACATTACCTCGGCACACACGCTGTCAGATAAGACATAAGCCATAGACTGTTGACCATTAAATCCAAATATCCACAAACTTTCCAATAACTGTACAAATAATAAAAATTTGGAGTTTAAAATCTCTAATGCAAAACTCATTACTGGAGTCCCCACGGATTACCCTCTACACCACACAAGGAAAAAGAAATATCATACTACCCACATGCAGTACACATTCGTACGAAGAGTTGCCGAACAGCAAGGGTGAGCTGGTGGACGCGTAACACGAAGTTATTTCTTCCAGGACGGTTACTTGGGAGAGGAAGAGAGACGAAGGAGTGGGGAAGAAAAAAAATGAAGATTAAATTTCCTAAAATAGCGTGCGCACCTCTCAGAGGAATTGTGAGGCAGTAATAAAGAACAAGAGCAAATAATGGAATGTTCTTGCTCTAATTTAAAGCAGACAATCTTGTTAAAATTTACTCGTTCAACTCTCTCGAGCATGAAGATTATTGTTCGCACTCATACGAAAGGAAAAACTTCAATCTTCAAGTTACGATATTGTGAGTAGCGAACTTCTATTAGTTAAATTCAGTGGTGATTATTGTAAATGAATATAAAATTCCACCGCTTTGGCGGCGAGAGAATCTCCAATTAGGGAAGAACCAAATTAAGTTAAGAAATAATTAGAAAACCTTATCATTACGGAAATGATTGGCCTGCTTAATTTTCTCACAATAATTCATGACACAAGTATTAACAAGTGTGTTTGTGTGTGTGTATGTGTGTGTGTGTGTGTGTGGCCTCCGGAGAGACCTAGTGCTGATCTTTTGATGTGACTCCCGTAGGTGACCTGCGCGTCCCGATGAGGATGAAACGATGATGTAAACGGCGCATATACCCAGTCCCCGTGTGCCAGGGGAATTAAGGACTTATTGTTAACATTCGTGATCCTATCGGGAATCGAACCCGGGACCCCTGTGACCGATAGCTAGCAGCTAAGCATTTAGCCGTGGAGTCGAACAGTGTGTTCATCTTCGTATACTTAAATAAGTATAACATTCGTGTTAACCATGAGCGTCTACATTAGGCCTGCACATTGTTTATCCTAATAGTTTCACGTGCCACTAATGACTTTTACGGTTTCTGGATACCCCTAGGAGCCAAAATTTTCCCTCACAAGATTTATTTTACGTACTTAAAAATCCACTGACTGCCGTCGACTATTAAGAATATCTTGCACTGATAGCCACAAACGAGAACTTTCTGAAAAGAGCAAATGGTGTACGTATCTTGGTTGAAACCTTGACCAAAAGAAGAAATAGCTTTGTCTGCCACTTTCTTCGTCATTATGACCGGTGCACCACCCTGTTTGAAGGGAAAATGGATGGTATAAGGACCAAAGGAAGACCTAGAGTGCAATTTATAGACAACATCAAAGGCAAGCACACCTATTACCATTTTAAGCTGCTGGCCTAAGAATGGAAACGCTTAGAAGACATGCATGTTACCAAACAAACTTAGGACTGAGTATAAGAAGAAGAAGAAGAAATCCACTGACACAAGGCTGACGTATTTGAGCACATTCAGATACCATCGGAATGAGTCCGAATGAAAACCCCGCCAACTTGGACTCAGAATGGAGCCACTTGACCAGACCAAGAGCGACTGTGATTTTAGCAGAACTATTTATCTCATGAATCAATAAACCAACTCGGTAAAAGAAAAACGAGCAAAAGAGTATGCGGTTTTATCACGTAGCTATCAGCCTGCTTTCAGAACATAGTGGTTACGAACCCCACTGTCGGCCGCTATGAAGATGTTTTTTTCGTGGTTTCCCATTTTCACACCAGGCAAATGCTGCGGCTGTACCTTAATTAAGGCCATGATCGCTTCCTTTCCACTCCTAGTTCTTGCCCATACCATCTTCGCCATACGACCTATCGGTGTCGTGAGAAGTAAAACACATTTTAAGGAAAGAAAAGATAAGGTATATGAAATCAGGAATTTCAACCAATTACAGCTGCCCATCGTTGTGAATTTACGGTTTTCCTTTTATATCTTCCATTTTGTCGCTTTAATTCTCTATGGTCTGACGCAATGGTTAGCTGGTTCGAGTTCAGCTGGTGCAAAAGAATTTTCACCATCAGAATTTTGGTGGGAGCATCCAATTTCTTAGATTGCGGCCAAAACCCTGCCTTCAATTACAAACCTCTCCGCAATGATATGAAGTGAGGGCATATGACGTTGTTGAGAGTAATTCGATTTAATCCAGACCACTTGGTTTTATTCGACAGGAGTAGGTTATGTGTCGACAGCGGTATTCACCCTCTCCCTTCCTCATTATTATAATCATAATCATCACCTCCCAGACGCGCAGGTCGCCCGTGGCCGTCAGTGGTGAAGATCTCCACCAGGCCTCTCCAGAGGCCACACGGCATCAATTAATCAAATCAACGTACGTGCTTTTGTTTTATGTAAACTGATCACATCAGCCCACTGAAACATCTTCTTCTTAGATTCTTTGGTCTAAACATCTGTTGCTTCAAAAATATATTTGAACACCAACGGGACGTAACTCTGTTAATCAGATGACGTCGATTGCTGACATATTGGCAGACTGCGTCCCAAGGATCTTAAATGGAAAAAGTAAATTAGTGTATTTCCTTGCTGAAAGTTCCGTTCTCATAACAGGTTCCAGCCGGACAATGATATAACAAAAAAACTATTCATGTGACGTGTATTTATTTCACCTTCATTATCATTAGTTATTTAATTGTGTACTTATTCGTTAAATAATCCAAATAAATACAATTCAAGCTGCAAGTTCTCTCAAGATACTCGTAAATGCTGGATCTCTCGTTATGTTACTACAGATAACTGTGCTTACTATCTACTGAATCATCACCAAGAAAACAAACAATGATGTTCTCGATTATCACGTATACCACAGACGTGGATCCCCATTCCAGTTTGGGGTCGGAAAACCACAATGTTGATTGATATGGTCGAAAATGCCACACAGGCACGCACAGCATCACATGCTGACAGATAACTTTGTCCTCAGAAGCATGATGAAAAGTTTACCTGTGAATGATGAAAGAATCACCTCTCTCCGAATAGATAGTTCCTTTTCCTAAGGTGATAGTGAAAGCAGACTTTGAAGATAGGTTTACCAGATTACCCGATTTTGGTAGGATTTCCGATATTTATATGAAATGTTATATAGTTTTCCGCTTCCTGAACAATAGATTCCCGATTTTTTTCCCTTTATGACGGCATGCTTCATAAATCTAACGTTCAGCAATTTTGATTTGGCTCAAAGTAATTATGGCTAATGACCTAGGCCACCATAGCTCAAATGGATAGAACAATCGACGTGAAATCAGGAGGTTGTAAGTTTGGATGCCACTGGTGTCCGGTTTGCCATTATTGTTCTGTATTTAACACCTCTTCGATATG